>NW_027436923.1:0-72500 GCF_047716275.1 Strix uralensis
CCAAATCCCCCCAAAACGCCCCAAATTGCCCCAATTTCCCCCCAAATTGCCCCAAATCCCCCCAAAACGCCCCAAATCCCCCCAAAACGCCCCAATTCCCCCCAAAACGCCCCAAATCCCTCAAATCCCCCCAAAACACCCCAATTCCCCCCAAAACGCCCCAAATCCCTCAAATCTCCCCAAAACGCCCCAAATCCCCCCAAAACGCCCCAAATCCCTCAAATCCCCCCAAAACACCCCAATTCCCCCCAAAACTCCCCAAATCCCTCAAATCCCCCCAAAACACCCCAATTCCCCCCAAAACACCCCAAATCCCTCAAATCCCCCCAAAACACCCCAATTCCCCCCAAAACACCCCAAATCCCACCCCCCCCCGGCCGCTCCGTACCCAGACACTCCAGGACACTCTCCAGCACGTACCAGGCCTTGGGGGGGGGCACCCGGGACCCCCCCAGAGCCGCCAGCGCCCCCGGCAGCGCCGCCTGCGCCACCCCCAGCACCTCCGGCTGCGCACCAGTGCGCACCAGTAAGGACCAGTACGCACCAGTACGGGTCGGGGCAACCGCAGGGGCTCCCACTAATCCCCCCCAAGTGCTCCAAGGGCCTCCCAGTAAGAACCAATATAGCTTGGGGCCTCCCAGTATGGCCCTGGGCTCCTCCCAGTGCCTCCCAATATGCTCCAAACCCCTCCCAGTATGGCCCCAGGGCCTTCCCAGTATAACTGAGACCCTCCCAGTACCTCCCAGTATGACTCAGGCCCCTCCCAGTGCCTCCCAGTACACCCCAGACTCCTCCCAGTACACCCCAGTAGCCTCCCAGTACACCCCAGTATGCCCCAGACCCCTCCCAGTACACCCCAGACCCCTCCCAGTGCCTCCCAGTACGCCCCAGGCCCCTCCCAGTGCCACCCTCGGCCCCTCCCAGTGCCTCCCAGTGCGCCCCAGACCCCTCCCAGTGCCTCCCAGTGCCTCCCAGTGCTCCCAGTACCTGCAGGCACTCTCCCAGGCTGCGCAGGGCCGAGGCGGCCGCCCCCCGCACGCACGACTCGGGGTCCCCCAGCCCCTCCCGCAGCGCCCCCAGCACCGGGGCCAGGAACCTGCGGGGGGGTCACCGAAACGCCCCAAAACCTCCAAAACCCCATAAAACGCCCCAAAATGCCCCAATTCCCCCAAAACCCCCTTAAACGCCCCCAAATCCTCTTAAATCCCCCCAAACTCCTCCAAATTCCCTTAAATGCCCCAAAACCCCCCCAAATCCCCTTAAATGCCCCCAAACTCCCTTAAACCCCCCAAATCCCATTAAATCTCCCCAAATCCCCCTTAAATGCCCCCCCCAAATTCTCTTAAATCCACCCAAACCCCCCAAAATCCCCCTAAATCCCCCCAAATCCCCTTAAATGCCCCCAAACCGCCTTAAATGTCCCCAAATCCTCTTAAATCCCCCAAAATCCCCCAAACCCCTTAAACTCCCCCAAATCTCCTTAAATCCCCCCAAATCCCCTTAAACCTCCCCAAATCCCCCTTAAATGCCCCCAACCCCCCCCAAAATCTCTTAAATCCACCCAAATCCCCCAACACCCCTTAAATCCCCCCAAATCCCCTTAAACCTCCCCAAATCCCCCTTAAATGCCCCCAACCCCCCCAAATCCCCTTAAATCCCCCCAAAACCCCTTAAACTCCCCCCCCCGTCTCTCACCGTCTCCGCAGGGTCCCGCCGCCCCCCCCCAGCGCCCCCAGCGCCAGCAGCGCCCCCTTGCGGGCTCCTGCCCGGGGGCTGCTCAGGGCCGGGCCCAGGAGCGGCACCTGGGGGGGGGGGGGGGGAGAGGAGAGGGGGGGTCAGGGGCACCCCGAAACCCCCCCGGGACCCCCCAGTGCCCCACGGACATCAGGGGGACCCCAAACCCCCCCCAGGGACCCCAAAACCACCCCGGGACCCCCAAAACCCCCCGGGACCCCCCAAAATGCCCCCAAACTCCCTCAGGGACCCCAAAAACCCCCCAAATGACCCCAAAACCCTGCCCAGGGACCCCCCCAATGCCCCAAGGACCCCATAGGGACCCCAAAACCTCCTGGGGACCCCAAAACCCCCCAGGGAGACCCCAAATGCCCCCAAAACCCCCCAAATACCCCCCAAACCCCCTCAGGGACCCCAAAAACCCCCCAAATGACCCCAAAACCGCCCCCAGGGACCCCCCCAATGCCCCAAGGACCCCATGGAGACCCCAAAACCCCCCAAGGACCCCCAAATGCCCCCAAGGACCCCCAAATGCACCCCAAACCCCCCAAATGCCCCCAAAACCCCCCAAATGCCCCCAAACTCCCTCAGGGACCCCAAAATCCCCCCAAATGCCCCCAAAACCGCCCCCAGGGACCCCCTCAAATGCCCCCATAACCCCAGGGGGGACCCCAAAACCCCCCCGGGACCCCAAAATCCACCCAGGGCCCCCCCAGTGCCCCCAGGACCCCACGGGGACCCCAAAACCCCCCCAAACGCCCCCAAAGCCCCTCAGGGACCCCAAAATCCCCTGAAATTGCCCCAAAGCCGCCCCCAGGGACCCCCCGAACCCCACCAGGTGCTGCAGGAGCTTCTCCGGGGGCAGCGCCAGGGCCAGAGCGTCCAGGGCCTGCAGGAGGGGGGTCAGGGGATCCCAAAAACCCCCCAAATGCCCCCAAAACCGCCCCCGGGACCCCAAACCCCCCGAGAGTCCCTAAAACCAGGGAAACGCCCCCAAAACGGAGCCGCCCCCCCCACCCCGGGGACACAAACCCCCGAAACGCGGCGGAATTCCCCCAAACGGAGGGCGACGAGCTGCCTGAGAGTCTCCAAAACCGGAGAAACGTCCCCAAAATGGGGCAGGCCGCCCCCACACCGCGCAAAAACCCGCCCCGAAAACACACAAAAACGGGTAAAAGCGGAAAAACGGCACTAAAAGTGTAACAAATCCATGCAAAAACACAAATCGGCTGGAAAAAAATCAACGTTTGTCTCCGAACGGGAAAACCGGCCGGAATCCATGAAACTGCCCCAAAAGTGGAGTGAGCAAAAAAAATGGGGGAAATGCAGCAATATTGGGCAAAAACGGTGCAAAACCGGTGAAATGTTCTGAAAAACGGGAAAAACGCGGCCGAGAAGGGGAAAAATCCCTTCAAAAGTGGGAAAATTCCTCCCAATGGAAGTTTTTGTGAAAATCTGCCCCAAAACGGAAAAATTCCCCCAAAAAGGGGGAAAACGGCCCCAAAAATCTAAGAAATGGCCCAAAACGCACAAATTATGTAAAAAAAAATGATATTAATCCCTAAATATGTAAAATAAACCTAAATTCATAAAAACGTCACCCAAAACAGAGCGAATGAGGGAAAATGGGGCAAACGCCCCAATTTGGGGGAAAAACGTCCAAAAACGGCAAAATAACTCAAAAAATGAGAAAAACGTTCCATAAATGGGAAAAATCCCCCAAAAACGGGAAATTCTTCACAAAGTTTTTGTGAAAATGGTGAAAATCGTCCCTGGGATAGAAAAACTCCCCGAAAATGGGGAAAATGGCACCAAAGGGGGAAAACGGCCCCAAAAATGTCATAAGTGCCCCAAAACCACAAATTATTTGTAAAAAATGGAAATTAACGCTGAAATAAATGAAATCAACCCAAATTCATAAAAAATGCCTTAAATAAGCCCAAATTTAAGAACCCACGTGCTTAAAACAGGGGGAATGGAGGAAAACGGGGGAAACGCCCCAACATTGAGGGAAAATGCTGCAAAAATGGTGAAATAATTCAGAAAACGGGAAAATCGCTCCCTAAAGCGGCAGAAATCCCCCCAAAACGGGAAATTCTCCCCAAACCCACCAAATGTTTCGCGCAAACGGTGAAAGCCGCCCCCGCCGCCCCGCCCTGGGGGAATGTCCCAAATCGGGGTGAATTCCCCCCAAACTGACCTGGGCGGCGGCGTGGCGGGGGCAGGGCCCCCCCCCGGCCTTCGGCCCCGCCCCCCCCCTCCTCCTCCTCCTCCTCGGGGTCGGGGCGCCCGGGGGGGGGGTCGGCGCAGAGGGGGGTCAGGAGCCCCCCCAGGACGGGCCCCAGGAGCCCCCCCCGCAGCAGCGCCTGCACCAGTCACACCAGTCACACCAGTAACACACCAGTAACACACCAGTACGGCCCCGGAGCCGTCCCAGCACGGACCAGTGACTCCCAGTATCACCCAGTGTCCCCCCCCGCCTCCCCCAGGGCCTTCCCAGGACACCTCAGTCACCTCCCAGTATGGCCCAGTCGCCTCCCAGTGCCCCCCAGTATGGACCAGTGTCACCCCAGTGTCCCCCAGTCACCTCCCAGTGCCCCCCAGTCACCTCCCAGTACACCCCCAGCACACCCCAGTATGGACCAGTGTCATCCCAGTGTCCCCCAGTCACCTCCCAGTGTCCCCCAGTCACCCCCCAGTGCCTCCCAGTATGGCCCAGTGCCCTCCCAGTGCCCCCCCAGTCACCTCCCAGTGCCCCCCACTATGGCCCAGTGTCATCCCAGTGCCCCCCAGTATGGCCCAGTGCCTCCCAGTACACCCCAGTCACCTCCCAGTGCCCCCCAGTATGGCCCATGTCGTCCCAGTACCCCCCAGTCACCTCCCAGTGCCCCCCAGTATGGCCCAGTGTCGTCCCAGTGCCCCCCAGTATGGCCCAGTGCCCTCCCAGCTCACCTTGGGGCGCTTCTGGGCGAGGAAGGTGACGGTGGCCAGAGCCCTGACACGCACGGGGTCACCCCGAGACTCGTCCCCCCCAACCTGGGGGGGGGACCCGGACACTTGGGCACCCTCGAAATAGCCGGGACCCCCCCAGGACCCCCCCTGGGACCCCCCCCGGGGTTACCTGAAGGCAAAGGTCGAGCAGAGGTCGCAGGTGAGGGGTCACGGCGCCCGGGTCGGCCTCCAGGAACTCGTCCAACACCTCCAGGGCCTCGGCCGCCCGCTCCTGGGGGAGCCCCGAAACCGCTGAAACCGCCAAAACCTCCAAAAACGCCGAGAGCCCCCAAAAACGCCCCCAAACCACCCTCGAAACCGCTCAAAACGCCGCCGGGGAGCCTTGAAACCACCAAAAATACCCCAAATCGTCCCCCAGCGCCTCGAAACCGGCCCAGGGAACCTCCGGGGAGCCTTGAAACCACCAAAAAGACCCCAAAAGTCTTTTAGAGGTGGCCGGCGCCAGCCCGCCCCGCCCCAAAACGGCTCCAAATCTCCCCAAAACGGCTCAGAGCCCCCCAAAACATCCTCCCCCCCCCCAATAATTCACCTCGTCGGTGTCGAGCAGCTTCCTCAGGGCCGTCAGGATGTCGGGGAGCAGCGACCGCAGCAGCTCCTGGGGGAGGGGGGGAAAAAAGGAGAAAAAAAAGGGGGTTGGGGGCCCCAAAACGACCAGGGGGGCCCTGAAACTGCCATGGGGCACCCCAACACCCCCCCCGGGCCCAGAATAAACATTCCGGGGTCAAAAAATGGCTGGTTTGGGCCTTAAAAATCAGCCCTTTAAGGCACCGTTTTGGGGGGTTCAGGAGCCGCTGAGGGGAGCCCCGAAACCGCCGGTTTGAGGCCTGAAACCGCCATTTCAGGGACCCCCAAACCCGCTATTTTTAGAAAAATCTGGGGCAGGGAATTGTAATTTTAGAGGATGACAAAAACCAACGCTTTGGGGGAGGCTCAAACCCGCCGTTTTGGGGGTCCCGAACCCACCGCTGCGGGGTTCCTCGAAACTGCTGTTGGGACGGGGCGGGCCTAAATGCAATTTGGGGGTGGAAATCGCCGTTTTGGGAAGCCCCAAACCCACCATTTTGAGATGAACAAAGCTGCCAGGGCTCCCCGAAACCCTCACTGGAGGCTGGAAATTATCCGTTTGGGGGAACCCTGAAACCGCCGTTTATTGGAGAAACTTGAAACCGCCCCCACTCACCGTCTGTGTGTCCCCCAACATGGCCGCCAGCCCCCCCAGGGCCCGCAGGCTGTAGGTCATGGGGCCGGGGGGCACCCCGGGAGCGAGGGCCCCCCGACACAGAGCGGCCAGGGCGGGGCCGTGGGGGGCCAGGGCTTGGGGGGCCGTCTCCAGCGCCGCGCTCAGCACCAGCAGGGCCGCCTGCGGGGGGGAGGAAATGGGGTGTGGGGAGCCTTGAAACTGACCTTTGGGGGTTCATGGGACAAGGGGGGGGGGGCTGAAAACAACCGTTAACTGCCCCCGTCCCTCCAAACCAGTCCCTTCCTGTGTCACGGGGGCAACTCGGGTGGAAAAATGGGGTGTGGGGAGCCTTGAAACCGACTTTTGCAAGTCCGCATAACAAGGGGGGCTCAAAACAGCCATTAGTTGCTCCCCTCCCTCCAAACCAGCCCCCTCCTGTGTCACGGCGGCAAGTTGGGGAGGGGAAAATGGGGTGTGGGGAGCCTCGAAACCACCCCCTGGCCCCCAAGGGCGACAGGGGGAGGGGCAGTAAGACGCTGGGGGTCCCGGGGGGGCTCTTACCTCCTGACGGCCGGGCTGGGGGTCACGGGCCGCCGCCTGCACCCAGGTCCCGAGGGGGCCCCAGGCACTGAGCCCCCCCCGGCGCAGCACCAGGGCCCCCAGCTGGGCCAAGGCCACCGTCACCGCGTGCCTGGGAGGGCGGGGACAGAGGTTTGGGGTGGGGGGTGGGGTCTTGAAACTACTGAGAGGTAGGGGGGTGCCCTTGAAACCGCCACATTGGGGGGCTTGACGCTGCCCCTTAGGGGGGGC
This sequence comes from Strix uralensis, assembly GCF_047716275.1. NCBI lineage: Eukaryota > Metazoa > Chordata > Aves > Strigiformes > Strigidae > Strix > Strix uralensis. Next base: position 6,737 of record NW_027436923.1, read on the forward strand.
CTCAAACCCGCCACTATTGGGGGGGGGGGGGCTTGAAACCACCCCCACTTGGGGGGGGGGGCCTTAAAACTGCCACTATTGGTGGGAGGGTAGCCTTGAAACCACCACGTTGGGGGGCTTGAAACCACCCCCGCTTAGGGGGAGCCTCAAAACCGCCACTATTGGGTCAGGGGGACCCAGAAACCGCCGCCGCTCTCCACACTCACTCCGTCTCCCGCTCCAGAGCCTCGGCCAATAGCGTAGGGAGCCTGCGGGGGGGGGGGGGGGGGGGGGGGGGGCGTGGCAGACGTTAGCCCCGCCCCCTCCTCCTCGCCCCGCCCCCCACCCCCCCCGCCCCCACCCCCACCTCTGCCGCAGGGCCGGGTCCAGCCGCCGCCATCGCCCCAGGAGCCGCCGCCGCAGCAAAACCGCCGCCAACTGCCGCACCTGGAGGGGGGGGGACACGGACACGGGGGGGTCGGGGCAGCCCCACAGCCACGGTGGGGGCGGGACCGGCCGCGGGGCCGCACCTGGGGCCGGGCGGCGGCGCTGAGCAGGAGGCCGAGGCGGGCGGGGGTCTGCGGGTCGGCGAAGGCCTCGCGGAGGCGGGCGGTGGCCTGGGGGAGGGGGGGGGGGGGGGGCAGCGGTTATCGGGGGGTTTGTCCCCGCGGCCGGGACCCCCCCGCGGGCGGCGGCGCGTTACCCGGTGAACGGCGCCGCTGTCGGGCTCCAGCAGCTCCGCCAGGAGCCGCTCCAGGTCGGGCGCCGCCATGTTGGGAAAGGGACCGGAAGGGGCGGGGCCAAGGGCCCTTCCGGCCACCTCGGAGGACTCGCGGCTCGCTGCTGCGCCGCGCTCTTAAAAGGGCGATGGCGCACACGGCGGGGGGGGGGGCGCGCGGCAGCGCAGTTAAAAGGGCGGTGCCGCATCGGTGGGGCCCACCGCGCCGTCTTAAAACGCCATGAACCCCCCCGGCGTTTTAAAAGGGCAACGCCGTGACTCCATCCCAATGTCTTAAAAGGGCAACGCCATCACACACACACACACACACACACACACACACACAACCCCCCCTCCCCACCGCTGTCTTAAAAGGGCAATGCCATGACACACACACACACCCCCCCCCCGCCGCCCAATGACGTCACAGGCCGACAGCGTGACATCACCAACAAACTTTATTAAATAGGGGATCGTGCAGGGGAGGGAAGCTCAGAGGGGGTGGGGTCCGGGAGGGGTCTCCCTGCCCCCTCCTGGGCGGGGCTGATGGCGAGGCGTGATGTCAGGCGCGGGCCCCGCCCCCTCGCAGGGCGAGGACAAGATGGAGGACGGAGCCGCCCTGGATCTTGTAGTCGGCCGCCGTTTTCTCGTCGTTCCTGGGGCGGGGGGGAAGGGTCAAAGGTCATTCTTTGCCTCCTTGTCACCTAAGTTTGGCCCCGCCCCTCCCCCTCCCCCGTCTCCATCCCTTCCCAAGCCCCTCCCCCTCCCCACAAGCCCCTCCCCCCGGCCCCGCCCCTCACATCTGCTTGCCGCTGTAGATGAGCCGCTGCTGCTGGGGGGGGATCCCCTCCTTCTCCTCCACCCGCTCCTTGATCCGCTCCACCTGCCCCGAGGCACCGGGGGACGCTGAGTGGGGGGGGGGAGGGGCGGGGGGGCCTCTCCCGCAGCATCACGGGATGCCAGGAGACACCCCCCCCGCCCCAAAGCATCATGGGATGGAGGAGGACCCCCCCCCAGGTCCTCCCCGGGGTCTGCTCAGTGGGGGGACCCCAAGGGACTCCCCCCACCCCCGCAGAGCATGCTGGGATAGAGGGGCGGGGCCCAAGGCCTGCTGGGAAGGGGGCGGGGCCTCTCACCTTGTCCGTGGGCTCGATGTCGATCTCGATCTCTTTCCCTGTCAGAGTCTGGGGGGGGGGAGCGGGTCAGAGCCCCCAGCCCCACACCCTGGGGGGGGGTGTCCCCCCGCAGTGCACCGGGGCCTCCCGCAGCGCCCCCCCCACAGTCCCACAATGCCCCGCGGCGCGGGCGCTGCACTCACCCCCCCCCCTCACCCCCCGTCCCCCCACGCCCCCCCCCGGCCCCACCTTCACTTTGATCAGCATCGTGCGGCCGCGCCGGCTCCTCGCCCCGTCGCCGGAAGCGGAAACTCGCCCCCCCCCCCGGAACCCCGCCCCCTTCACGTCACTTCCGCCCAGGCACAAAAATGGCGTCGCCCACCCGTGCGGGGGCTGCTGGGAGTTGTAGTCCCCGCACGCCTCCCGCCTCTGCACCCTAATAGCCGCCGCGGCTGCCAATCAGCGCGCAGGGCCCCGCCCCCCGCCGCTGCTCTGCGATACGGGGAGGGGGGGCGGGGAGCAGCGCCAAAAACGCCTTTTTTACCCCAAAAAGAGCGTTTTGGGGGCTCCACTGCACCGCCCGCCCCCCCTCAGCCCCGCTGCGCTCCCATTCGCCGGCGCCTTCCCCCCGAAAAGCCGATTGGCCCGTTGAAACCCGCCGCCCGCCCCCCCCCCCCGCCAGTCAATTTGAGTATTGCCTTATATAGGGAGAACAATTAACAGCATTAGCGGTAATTAAGAGCGTTAGGGGTAATTAATTAAGAGCGGGTTACTCACCGGTGCGGCGCGGGAAGGGGAGGGGTCGGGCCTGGAGCAGAAAAAGGGGTTAATTGACCCCCCCGCCCCTTATTGCCCCGTTCTTGGCCATTAATTAACCCCCCAAACCTAATTAACATCCCAACCACTAATTACCCCCCCAACTGCCCCATTCTTGGTCGCTAATTACCCCCCCAACCCCTCATTAACCTCCCAACCCCTAATTAACCCTCCAGCCCCCTATTGCCCCCCCAGCCCCCTAATTGCCCCGTTCTTGGTCACTAATTAACCCCCCAACCCCTAATTAACCTCCCAACCCCTAATTACCCCCCCACCCCCCAATTGACCCCCCGACCTTCCTGCGCGGGTTCGTCTCGTCCTTGATGTCACCGATGACATCACCGACCCAATCTGGGGGGGAGGGGCGGGGTCAGGGCAGGGCCCGGGGGGTAATTAGGGGTAATTAATTAACACCCCCCACCCCCGAGGCCCCTCCTGTCTGCACTCACCCAGGGGCGGGAACTGGAGGGGGTGGAGCTTGCAGAGGTGTGGGCGGGGCCTCAGCCGAGAGGGGGTGGAGCTAGAAAGGGCAAGGTGTTGATTGGCAGGAGAGGGGGCATGGCTTAGCAGGGAAAGGGGCGTGGCTTAGCGGGGAAGGTGGCGGGGCCACTCACCGGTTGGGTGGCTCGGGGGGGCGGGCGGTGTCCGTCAGGGGGCGGGGCACATGGCCTGGGGGCGGGGCTTTGGGTCAGATGGGAGCCACGCCCATCACACAAAGCCCCGCCCCTTCCCCCTTAGCCCCACCCCTCCCACCAGGCCCCGCCTACCGCAGCGGGCGTGGCCCATGTCCATCAGGTACTGGCTCAGGATTGGCAAATCGCTGGGGCGGGGCTGGGGGGGGGCGTGGCTCCACACCATGGCCTGGAGCTGCGAGGGGCGGGGTCAGGGGCGGGGCCAACACCAGACCACGTCCCTCCCCAAGCCCCGCCCCTCCCGCTGAGGCCCCGCCCACCTGGCGCAGGTCAGGGGGGGGCAGGGCGCTCTCCAGCCGCTGCAGGTACTCGTAGAAGAGACGCTCCAGCGCCCGCAGGAACCGCTCCCCGTACTCCTCCCCCGCCGGGCCCTGGGGGGACTGGGAGGCACTGGGGGGGCACTGGGAGGGACTGGGGGGCACTGGGAGCCCCCTCCTGGGAACCCAGGACCCGTTGGGAGGGGCTGGGGCGGGGCAGCGGGTCTCCGGGAGGCACTGGGAGGGTGTTTGGGGGAGGATGGGACAAACTGGGAGGGCACGGGCGGTGTTTGGGGCAACTGGGACAAACTGGGAGACACTCTGGCAGAGCCCCCAGCACCCAGAACCCTTTGGGAGAGACTGGGAGGCACTGGGAAGCAATGGGAGGGCACTTTGAGTGGACTAGGGGGTGCTGTGGGGAACTGGGAGGGGCTGGGGAGCACTGGGAGACAGTGGGAAGGCACTAAGGGGAACTGTGTGGCAGCTGGAGGTACTAGAAGGGCACTGGGAGGGACTGGGAGAGCACCAGAAGGAACTGGGAAAGCACTGGGAGGAACTGGGAGAAAGAGAGAGAGCACTGAGGAACTGGGAGGCCACTGGGAGAGACTGGGAGGAACTGGAAGGGCAATTGGATGAACTGGGAAGGCACTGGGAGGAACTGGGAGGGTGCTAGGAGAAACTGTGAGAGTATCGGGGGGCTACTGGGAGGGCACTGGTCCGTACTGGTCTGTACCTGCAGATAGGCCACCCGCCGCCCGCGGTCCGCCAGCAGCGACAGCACCAGCTCGCGGAAGCTCTCCTGGGCCTCCCCCACCATTGCCAGCTCCTGGGGGGTCTGGGGGGACGCAGGGGGGGTGAGGGCACAGCCGGGTGCCCCCCACCCCCCTCCCACCCCCCGTCACTCACGGCCAGGCCGTGGCCCTCGGCCAGCACCTCCCCCTCGGGGAAGAAGGAGTCGACGGCGTCGAAGATCTTCCCGTCGGGCTGCGCCTCCTGCAGCATCTGCACCACCACCTGCGGGAGGGGAACAAACATGGCCGCCGGGATGGGGAGCGTGGGAAGATGGCAGCCAACTCAGGTAAGATGGCTGCCAGCCCCAGGGCATCATGGGAAGATGGCTGCCAGCTCAGCCAAGATGGCTGCCAGCTCCAAAGCATCATGGGAAGATGGCTGCCAGCCTTGGCAAGATGGCTGCCGGCCCCAGGGCATCATGGGAAGATAGCAGCCCTGTGGTATGCTGGGAAGGGTGATGGGAGGAGGGCAGCGGCCATCTTGACAGGCCATCAGCCATCTTGGCGTGCTGTCAGCCATCTTGGCGTGCTGTCAGCCATCTTGGCGGGCCGTCGGCCATCTCGTGAGGCCGTGGCGAGGCCGCAGTGCCCCGGTGCACGCTGGGAAGGGGGGGGCAGGGGTACTCACGGCGGCCTGCAGGCCCAGGCGCAGGCGGGCGCCATGGCGGAAGCGCACGGCCCCGGGGGCCGCCCGGCCCACGGCCTCCAGCAGCCCCAGCACCCGCGGGAACTGCCCCCGGCTGCGGCTCCGCACGGCGGCCCAGGCCCCGGCCAGCACCAGGCGCAGGGACAGGCTGGGGGGGCGGGGTCAGGGGCGGGGCCTGTGGCCACACCCCCCCGCTCCTGGCCACGCCCCCAGGCCCGTAGCCATGGTTACAGCTCTATAGCCCTGCCCCTGGCCTGTAGCACCACCTACTGCTCCATGGCCCCGCCCCACGCATGTAGCCCCACCCACCACCCCATAGCCCCGCCCCCAGGCCCATAGCCATGGTTACACCTCTAGAGCCCCTCCCCTGGCCTGTAGCCACACCCACTGCTCCATAGCCCCGCCCCAACCCGTGGCCATGGTTACAGCCACGTAGCCCCGCCCCCAGCCCCACTCCACCCCGTAGCCCCGCCCACCGCTATGTAGCCCCGCCCCCTCCCCGTAGCCCCGCCCACCCCCACCCCACCCCGGACCCCGCCCCGCCCCCGCGCGCTCTCCCCCCTCCCCGTGTGTGTCCCCGCCCCCCCCGCCGCTCACCTGACGTCACTTCCGCCCATGTCGTGCGGCGGCGGCGTCACGGGGGGGGGAGGGGAGCGGCGGCGGCGGCTCCGGGATACCGGCGGCAGCTCCTCGTGCCCACCGCCGCGCCGGAAGTGACGTCAGCGCGTCCGCCGCCGCGCCGGAAGTGACGTCAGCGCGCCTGCCGCGCCGCGCGGGGAACCCACCGTCCCCCCCCCCCCCACCCCCACCCCTCCCCATTGGCCGCCGCCGCCAATCGCCGCGCGCTCTCCCCGCCCCCCGTGTGACGTCACTTCCCCCCGCGCGCGAGGCCCCGCCCCCTCAGTGACGTCACGGAGCCGTTGGTCCATCGCAGCGTTTTACTGGTGACGTGGCGGGGGAGTGGGGGCGGTGACGTCATTGGGGAGGTTTTGGGGGTAAAAGGGCGGAAACTGGGAGTGGGTGGGGCCGCTGATGGGGGCGGGGCTCTCCCAGTGCTCCCAGTGTCCCCCAGACCCCTCCCAGTGCTCCCAGTGACCCCGCCCCGTCCTCCCCATAGACACCAACACTTGTTCCAGTGCTCCCAGTGCCCCCAGTACCCCCCCACCCCCTCCCAGTGCCCCCAGTACCTCCTCCATGCCTTCCCAGTGCTCCCAGTACCTCCTCCACGCCCTCCCAGTGCTCCCAGTACCTCCTCCACGCCCTCCCAGTGCCCCCAGTCAGCCTCCCAGCACCCCCAGTACCTTCTCCATGCCTTCCCAGTGCTCCCAGTCACCCTCCCAGTGCCCCCAGTACCCCCTCCATGCTCTCCCAGTGCTCCTCCCAGTGCCCCCAGTCCCCCTCCCCTCACCCCCCCGTCACCCCCCGGTGCTCCCGGCGGGGGGGGGCGTGCGGCGCCGGGCGCGTCGCGGCCGTCGCGGGGGGCTCCCAGTGTTCCCAGTGCTCCCAGCGCTCCCGGCGGGGGCGGGGGCCACGTCAAGCTGGAGGACGCCGTGGAGGGGCCCGAGCTGGGGACTCTCCAGCGCCGCCACCAGGCGCCGCCGCCCCGGGCGCAGCGGGACCACGGCCTGGCGCAGCCGCACCGTCTGCCCCGCCCCCACCGACCTGCGGGGTCACAGCAGGGTCACACAGGGGTCACACGGGGGTCATGCGGGGTCACACCAGGGTCATACAGGGTCACATGGGTCACACCAGGGTCACGTGGGGTCACGTGGGGTCACAGCAGGGTCCCACAGGGTCACATGGGGGTCACACAGGGTCACACAGGGGTCACACGGGGACATGTGGGGTCACAGTGGGGTCACACAGGGGTCACGCGGGGTCACACCAGGGTCACATGGGATCACACAGGGTCACATGGGGTCACACTGGGGTCTCACAGGGTCACACCGGGGTCACACAGGGGTCACCCCCCCCCAGACCCCCTCCCCCATCAACAGGGGCCCCCCAAAACCCCCGGGGCCCCTCCCAGACACCGGAGTCCCCCCACCCCGGGACTCTGGGTCCCACCAGGACAGCCGGGTCCCTCTCCCGAGTCCTTGGGTCCCCCCAAACCCCTGGACCCCCCCCCTGGATTCCCGGGGGTCCCCCCCCACCCCCCCGTGTCCCCCCGTCCCCGCGGGGGGTCTCACCCCATGGGGAGGGGTTTGGGGCAGGAGATGCCGGCGCCCTCCATGCGCAGGGTGGCTCCGCTCAGCGGCTCCGGCAGCGGGTTCTGGAACACGACCTGCACCGGCGTCTCCTGCCCCACCACGGCCGGGGCCAGCAGCTGCGCCAGAGGGGACGCGGGGGTTGGGGGGGGCCCTGGGGGGGTTCAGGGGGGCCCCCCCCGCACGCGGCCGTACCGTCAGGGTGAGCTCGGGCGTGTGCAGCCGGACCCGCAGCTCCTTGGCCACCACTTGCCCTGTCTCCTCCACCGCGCCGGCCACCGTCAGCCTCAGCGCGTCCTGGTCGCCCACGTGGGGCCCGTACTCGGCGTAGGCCACCGTCATCGTCACCGTCTCCTCTGGGGGGGGGGACACGGGGGACGTCACGGACCCGGGCGTTGGGGACACCCACCCCCCCCCTCCTCTGAGGTCTGGGGTGGCCCCAGGGCCAACGTCTCCCTTGGGGGCAGGAGGGACAGGAGGGACCCAGGGGTCTGGGGGTGTCACTAGAGGGGTTCCAGGGGTCCAGGGGGGACCCAGGGGTCTGGGGGTGTCACTGAGGGGTCCCAGGGGTCTGGGGGGGGACCCACAGGTCTGGGGGTGTCACCAAGAGGGGTCCCAGACATCCAGGGGTGTCACTGGGGGGTCCCAGGGGTCCAGGGGGGTCCCAGGAGTCTGGGAGTGTCACCAAGGGGACCCAGGGAGGTCCCGGACATCCAGGGGTGTCACTGAGGGGTCCCAGGGGCCCGGGGGTGTCACGGGGGGGACCCCGGGACCCACCCTGTCCCGGCGGCACGGCGCGCCGGTGCTGCTCCTGGCGGAAGGGGGCTCCGGAGACCCCGGTGTATCGGACGGCGGCCAGGGCCAGGCGGAGCCGCAGCGTCCGGGGCTCCAGCCCCTCGTTCCGGGCCACCGCCCGCAGCTCCAGCTCGGCCCCCGCCACCGCCGGCCCCGCCCCCACTGTCACCGTCACCTCCCCGGACGAGGGGGTCCCCCGGGTGCGGGGCCGGGAGCCGTGGGAGGTGGCGGTGGAGACGGCGCGGCGCTCCTCCTCCGAGCCTGCGGGGGGCGGGGGTCAAGGGTCAGGGGGCGCCGGGGGGGTCAAGGGGTGTCGCCATGGGGGCGTTGGGTCATGGGGGTCAAGGTGGGGGGATGAGGGGTCAATGGACATGGGTTGGGTCATTGGGTCACGTTGGGTTGTTGGGTCGTGTTGGGTTGTTGGGTCACGTTGGGTTGTGTTGGGTCATTGTTGGGTTGTTGGGTCGTGTTGGGTTGTGTTGGGTTGTTGGGTTGTGTTGCATTGTGTTGGGTCATTGTTGGGTTGTTGGGTCACGTTGGGTTGTGTTGGGTCATTGTTGGGTTGTGTTGGGTCTTGGTCAACGGGCCAAGGGTTGTGGGGCCTTGAGGTTGAGGGGTGTTGGGTTTGGGGGGCGAAGGGGAGGGGTCGTGGGGTCAGGGGGCAAAGGTCAGCGCTCTCGGGTCAACAGGTCAAGGGTGGTGGGGTCAGAGGGTCAAGGGGTCAATACTGGGGGCTGAGAAGGAGACGGCCAAGGGTGGTTGGGTCAGGGCGTGGCGGGTCTCGGGGCAATAGGTCAAAGGTCACGGGGTCTGGAGGTCACGGGCAGATGGGTCGGAGGTTGGGGGGGGTCGAAGGGCGTGTGGGGTCAAAGGTCAAGGGATCGGGGGGGTCTTGGGTCAACAGACCCAAGACTTGGGGTCAACAGGATCGAGACTTGGCTGAGGAGCGACGGGGTCAAGGGGAGGTGGGTCGGGGGAGGGGTGGGGGGGGTCGGGGGGCGGGTCCCACCCTCGGGGTGCTTGTACTGGTGGGTGACGTCCAGGCGGGCGCCGGACCCCGCCCCCAGGGTGCTGATGCGGCGGCCGATGGCGCCTTCCTCCACGTGCACCACGGCGAAGGCGCCGCTGGGCTGCCGCTGCCAGTAGACCTTGTCGCTGTTCACCTGGGGACACGCCCCCTCATTAGCATAAACCGCGCCCTCCTTAGCATAGACCACGCCCTCCCCCGTTAATTAGGATCGGCCCAGCCCCGCCCCCTACCTCGGCGAAGACGAAGGGCGTGTCGTACTTGAGGAAGACCTCGCCGTTCTTCACCGCCGTCACCGAGCATGGCCCGCAGCAGAACAGCCCTGGGCGCGGGGCACCAGTACAAACCAGTAAGGACCAGTAGGGGCCTCTGTGTCCCTTCTGTGCCTCCTGCCCGCCCCCCCCCCCCCCAAGGGAGACGTTGACCCCAGGGCCGCGGAGCCCCCTGTGGTGGCTCTTCCCTCCCCACTGGCCACAAACCACCCGCCCCCGGGGTCCCTCAGGCCTCCTCCCAGCGCCTCCCAGTATAAACCAGTACCACTGCTGGTCTCCTGGGGGGTGGCATCGACCACCTGCCACCCGTCGTAGCCGTCGGGGAGGTCGGGGCGCTTCATCCAGCAGTCGTTCCACACGTGGAAGTTCCTGCGCGGCCCAGTATAAACCAGTATGGACCAGGGCTGAGCGTGGGGGACTGGTGTATAAACCAGTGCGTACCAGTATAAACCAGTACGTGCCCGAAGGGCTGAGGATGAGCCTCCCAGCGCCCTACATCAGCTGCTCTCGCCCCAAACCACCTCCCGGCACCCCCTTCCTAGTGACTCCCGCCCCAAACAGTATGAACCGGTATAAACCAGTATAAACCAGTATAAACCAGTACCAAACGGAGTCGGTGTTGAGGCGCTCCAGGGGCCGCATGTTCTCGTCGAAGTAGATGTCAGTGGTGAGGGAGACGTCGGTGTCGTGGGCCGAGTTGTAGTTGGTGACGGTGCGGGTGGGGAGGCCCAAGCACCGCAGCACTGGGGGCACCAGTACAAACCAGTACAAACCAGTATCAACCACGCGCCTTAAGCGCCGCTCACCCCCACACCGGACCCTCCAACCCGCCTCCGCGCCGCTCCCGGGGGCTCCCCCCAGCGCCTCCCCCGCGCCAGACCGGTAGCAACCCATAGGAGACCTCCCACCGCCCCTCCCCAGTCCGGACCAGTATAGACCAGTACCGCACCGGTGGTCATGACGCCGGCGAAGACCCAGCACTGGCCGTAGCGCACGGGCGCGCCGGCGCCGTGGTAGGCCCGCAGGATGTCCACGGAGCCGGCCCAGGCCGAGGGGTTGGTGCCCTGCGCGTAGTCGCCCGTCCAGTTGCCCACCAGCACCCCGTTGTCGTCCAGCGAGTTCACCTGGGGCACCCCAACACCTCACGGGGGGGGCGGGGCGACCCCCAAAACCCCCCCAAACCCACCCAAAAACCCACCCCCAAACCCCCACCCCTGCCGGAAGACGGAGAATCCGGGAATTCCCCCCAAAGCCTCAAAAAGGCGTCGGAACGCCCCGACGGCCGTCAGAACCGCCCCAAACCCCAAAAGTCAACAAAAGGCCCCAAAATCCCCCAAAATCCCCCAAAATCAAGGGACCCCCCAGCCGATACCACGTGAGAACCCCCCAAAGTGTCATCAGAACCTGCCAAAAACCCCCAAACCCCTGGAAATGCCCCAAAACCCCATTATTCCCCCCCAAAACTCAACGGAACCACCCAAAGCCCAAGGAACCACCCAAAAACCCATCAGAACCCCCCAAAACCTCCCCCAAAAGTCAACAAAAGGCCCCAAAATCCCCCAAAATCAAGGGACCCCCCACCTGACACCCCTTGATAACCCCCCAAAGTGTCATCAGACCCCCCCAACCCCCCCAAACCCATGGAAATGCCTTAAAACGCCCTAAAAACAATGGAACGCCCCAACCCCTGAGGAACCCCCCAAAATCTCCTCAGAACGCCCCAAAATGCCCAAATAGCCCCAAACCCTCCCAAATCCCCCCGAGCACCCACCATGGCGGAGACGACGCGGGACACCATGACGGGGTCCCCGCGGGCGCTGTGGGGCATTCCCCGGCGGTCCAGGATGTAGAGACACGCCTCGAGCACCCCCGCGTCGAACTGGGGGACAACCCCCCCCCCAAATCAGGGCGGGGTCCCCAAATCCCCCCAAACCACCCCAAAAATCCCTCCCACCCCCTCCCAAGCCCAAACAGCGGTTTCGAGGTCCCCCGTGCAGCGCTACAGCGATCCGCGATGATTTTGAGTCCCACTTTGGCGGTTTCGAGGGCCCCCCCATGAGGATTTTAGATAGATTTTGGGGATGTCCCCATTTTGAGGGGAATTCTCCCGTTTTCAGGGTCCCCGTTTTTGGGGTACCTGCCCGTAGTTCCAGGAGCGCTCAGCGATCTGGTCCTCGGTGCCGTAGAAGATGCGCCCCGTCTCGTTAAGGACGTACTCGTTAAGGTCGCTCGTTTTCTCCATGTAGACGTTGTCGTCTGCGGGGGAGGGGGGGGGGTTGGAGGGGGCGCCCCAAAATCAGGGGCGGGGCCCCAAATCGCCCCGAGCCCCCTCCTTCAGCCCCGAAACTGCCAAATTGAGTTTGGGGAGCCTCAAAACTGCCAAATCTCACCCTGGGGAGCCCTGAAACTGCCAAATTGAGAATGGGGAGCCCCAAAACTGCCAAATCTCACCCTGGGGAGCCCCAAAACTGCCAAATCTCACCCCGGGGAGACCTAAAACTGACAAATGGAGGTTGGGGAGCCCTAAACCTGCCAAATCTCACCCTGGGCAGCCCTGAAACTGCCAAATTGCGATTGGGGAGCCCCAAAACTGCCAAATCTCACCCTGGCGAGCCCTAAACCTGCCAAATCTCACGCTGGGGAGCCCTGAAACTGCCAAATTGTGATTGGGGAGCCCCAAAACTGCCAAATCTCACTCTGGGGAGACCTGAAACTGCCAAATCTCCCCCCGGGGAGCCCTGAAACTGCCAAATTACAATCGGGGAGCCCCGAAACCACCAAATCTCACCAGGGCACCAGGGGTTGAAGAGGAGGAAGAAGTCGTTGGCGTCGTCGAAGGGGGCCGCGTACTCCCCCGCCCCCGTGCGGGTCTTGATGCTGAGGCAGTAGCGGCCGATGGGCGCGTCGGGCGGGGCCGCCAGGCAGAGGCGGAGGGCGGGGCCTCCGGGATGCTCCGCCCCCTCCTCCTCCTCCTCCTCCTCCGCCGTCCAGCCGGTGGCCGAGGTCTCGCCCAGGGGGATGAGGACGTGGGTGCCCTTCGCCACCTGGGGGTTGGGCCCTGCGGGGGGGGCAGGGGGGGGGTGGTGACACCGCCCCCCACCCCCCCCCAAGGTCACGACGTCACCGCGCCCCGGCCCCACCCCCCGCACCCACCGAGAGTGAGCTCCACGCAGAGGCTGTCGCTGTCGGGGTCGAAGGGGCGGGGCAGGAGCACGCGCAGGGCGAAGCGCTGCCCCCGCCGCAGCACCGGGCGCGAGCAGGCGAACTCGGACGTGTGGTGCGCGAGCCGGTCGGCCAACGAGGCCACCACCAGCCCCCGGGGGGCCAAGAGGCCTGGGGGGAGGGGGAGAAGGGACAAGCGGTGAAAACCCGGTGCGAATCCCACCCCCGGAACCTCCAAAAACGCGTTTTGGGGGGCCTCGAAACCGCCGTTTATCCCTGTAAGACTGGAAATGGCCCCAAATGGGCTTTTTTGGTGCCGGAAGGGAAACAGGGGGATATGGCGGGGAGGGGGGACCCCAAACCCCCTAAATTTCCCTTTCGGGGGGACACGAAACCCTTAACGCCAGCTCAAGGGAGGCCTTGAAACTGCCTTTTCTGACCCAAGAAAGCCTGAAAATGGCCCCCAAATAGCGCTTTCTGCTCCAAAATGGGGACAGGGGGACGGAAGGGAGGGGGAAAGGGGAGGACACCCCCTTCCTCACAATCGACCTGGGGGGAGCCCTGAAACCACCCTTTTTCCTCCCCAGGGAGCTCCAAAACTGCCCTTTCCCTCCCTGGGGAGACCTGAAACCGCCACTTCCCTCCCTGGGGAGCCCCAAAACTGCCCTTTCACTTCCCAGGGAGCCCCGAAACTCCCCTTTCCCTCCCCGAGGAGCCCCGAAACCGCTCTTTCCCTCCCTGGGGAGCCCCGAAACCGCTGCTGTTCGCCCCCTCCACCCCTCCCGGCGCTGACCTGGCCGTAGGGGCTGGGGGGGGCGTCGCCCCGGGACCTCGCCGGGGGGGGGCTCCCAGTCCTCGTTGCCCCGTCGGCAGCAGCCGCAGCAGCTGCAGCAGCCGCCCAGGCGCCGCCAGAAGCCCCGTCGGGGGCGGGGGGCGGGGGCCGAGGGACCCCCCCGCGGGCGGAAGCTGGCGGCCGCCCAGCGGCCGGCGTCCAGGCGGGGGTCGGCGTCCGGCATCGCCTGCGGGGGGCACCAGTGAGACCAGTTTGGACCAGTACGGGCCACAGGAAGCCGGTAGGCACCAGTACAGGCCACCACAGACTGGTAAGACCTTCTGGAACGGCCTCTTAACCCTTCCCAGTATGACCAGTAAGACTGATAAGACCATTACAGTTCGTTAATGACCAGTATGGACCAGTGGAAGGGACAGGAAACCAGTAAGAACCACCACAAACCGGTAAGGCCTTCCGGAGTGGCCCAGCACGGACCCACAGGAACCACCATGAACCAGTAGGACCTTCCGGAATGGCCCGTTAAAGCCTCCAGACCCTTCCCGGTATGACCAGTATGGACCAGTATGGTACTTTTACGACCAGTATGGGTGACTATAGTTTGCTAAAGCCCAGTATGGACCAGTAAAGGCCGACACAGAGCACTGTAGGGCAGGAGAAACCAGTATGGACCACCATGGGCCGGTAAGACATTCCACCTGCCATTAGAGCTTCCATATCCTTTCCAGTACGACCAGTAAGACCAGTACGGACCAGTATAAGTCCATACAACCTAATGTCGACCAGTATAGGCCGTTAAAAACCAGTATGAACCAGGACAGACCTCCACACACCAGTAAGAGCTTCTAGAATGACCGACTGAGCCCATTAAACCCTCCCCAGCTCACCCTGTCCCTCCCAGTACGGCCCAGTAACCGCTCCCAGGCTCCCAGTAGGGACCAGTTCCCTCCCAGTCCTCCCAGTGCCCCGCCCGAGCCTGGCGCCGGAGGGACCCACCCGGGCCTGCCCGAGCGGCTCCCCCCCCCCCCCCCGCCTCCTCCCCGACGCGGCCGGGACCCGTCCCGGAGTGCGCCCAGCCGGACCAGTTCCCCCAGTCTGCCCAGTTCCCCCCTTCCGGTGCTCCCACCGCTCCCGGTAGCCCCACCAAGTGCTCCCAGTGACCCCCCAGTGCTCCCAGTAAGAGCAGATGCCCCTTCCCAGTACTCTTGGTAACTATGGTGCCCCCCTCCCCCCCCCCCCACTTAGCCCGTCCCAGCGCTTCCAGTAGCCCCAGTTACACCCTCCCAGTGCTCCCAGTCTGCCCAGTGCCTCTGCCCCTCGTTCAGTCACCTCAGTGCTCCCAGTAACCCTTTCCCAGTGCTCCCAGTAACCCCCTCTGGGTCCTCCTGGTAAGTCCACTACCCCCTCCCAGTGCCCCAGTTTGCCCAGTATCCCCCTCCCAGTGCTCCCAGTACCCCCTTCCCTGTGCTCCCAGTACTCCCCAGTCCTCCCAGTAACCCCCTCTGGGTCCTCCCTGGCCTTTCAGTAACTTTATTAACCCCTTCCTGTCCTCCCAGCTTGCCCAGTAACCCCCTCCCGATGCTCCCAGTAGCTCCAGGTAACCCCTCCCAGCGCTCCCAGCAACTCCCCATTTCTCCTAGTAACCCCCTCTGGGTCCTCCCAGTCTTCCCAGTAACCCTCCTAATCCCTCCCAGTGCTCCCAGTTTGCCCAGGAACCCCCTCCCAGTGGTCCCAGTGAACCCAGTTCCTCCCTCCCTGCCCCCCCCACTCCCCCCAGTCTGCCCAGTTACCACTTCCAGCCATCCCAGTGACCCCGATCCCCCTCTCCCAGTGCCCCCAGTTACCTCCCAGTCGCTCCCAGCACTCCCAGTGCCCCACACTCACTGGTGTCGGTAGCTCAGGGCACAGACATGGGGAGGAAGGGGTGGGGCTCACGCGGCCCCTCCCCCTATTGCCCCACAGCGTGGGGGAGGGGTGACCGGGCCGGGGGGACCCGGGAGTCCGGGCGCTGCCTCTGCCCCTCCCGGGATCACTATGTGGGGTGGGGGGGGCAGGGGAGGGGCCCTGACTCACTATGGGGCAGGGGGGCCTATGGGGCAGGGCGATGGCTCACTATGTGGCAGGGGGGTGCTATGGGGCAGGCGATGGCTCACTATGTGGCAGGGGGGCGCTATGGGGCAGGTAATGGCTCACTATGTGGCAGGGGAGTGCTATGGGGCAGGCCAATGGCTCACTATGTGGCAGGATGACGCTATGGGGCAGGTAATGGCTCACTATGTGGCAGGGGAGCCTATGGGGCAGGCCAATGGCTCACTATGTGGCAGGGGGGTGCTATGGGGCAGGGCAATGGCTCACTATTTGGCAGGGTGACGCTATGGGGCAGGTAATGGCTCACTATGTGGCAGGCGGGTGCTATGGGGCGGGTAATGGCTCACTATTTGGCAGGGCGACGCTATGGGTCAGGGCAATAGATCAGTATGTGGCAGGGTGATGCTATGGGGCAGGGATTGGGGGTCACCAGCAGGTGAACTGTGGGGCAGGGCAATGACTCACTATTTGGCAAGGCAGGGGGCCCGCAGGGGGTCATGGATCACTATTTGGCAAGGCAGGGGGCCCGCAGGGGGTCATGGATCACTATTTGGCAAGGCAGGGGGCCCGCAGGGGGTCACGGATCACTATTTGGCAAGGCAGGGGGCCCGCAGGGGATAATGGATCACTATTTGGCAGCCCCGGCGCTCTGGGCGGGGCCGGGCTGACGCAGCCGCCCGGGGGGGGGCACAGGGACAGGCCGCGCCCCTCCCCCCCCCGCCCCTCCCCCCAGCGATGGCGCAAGCGGGCGGCGGTTTGGGGTTTGGCCCTGATGAGGCAACTGGGAGGGGGGGAGGAACTGGGAGAACTGGAGGCCGGGGGGGGGGGGGCGGGGGGGGCTGCCTCGAGCCCCTCCCCCATTGACAGACGCCATTTTATTAGAGACCCCCGGAGGGGGCGGGGCCAAGTCGCGGGGGGTGGGGTCAGCAGCAGCGTGGGGGCGGGGCTCCAGGCAGCGGCCAATCAGGCAAGAGCGACGTCAACGCGGGGGAGGAGCTGGGCCAGGTGGGCGGCAGCCTCGGGGGCGGCGGCCAGGGGCGTCCCGGCCAATCGCAGGCGAGCCAGCCGCGGGCACGCGGCCAACGACGCCAGGGCGGGGGCGTGGCTTATGGCTGGGGGCGGAGTCAAGGAGCACACGCCCACAGAGGCCCCGCCCACCCGCACGTCCGTCTCAGGCTCCACCCCCTTCGGCCCCACAGCCCCTCCCCACCCAGCCCCACCTGTTAGGCCCCTCCCACTCCACAAGCCCCGCCCCACCCACGCCTCCAGCCCTGCCCATCACTCCCCACAGCTCCACCCCTAAGCCCCGCCCACCACCCCAAGCCCCGCCCACCACCCCCCAAGCCCCGCCCCCGGATGCGGTTCCCATCCAGCCGCAGCTCCTCCAGGCGGGGGAGGGGCGGGAACCCCTCCAGGGTCGTGATCTCATTGTGCGACACGTCCAGCACCTGCGGGGGGGGGCGGCCGTGACACCGGGGTCCCCCCAGAGCCCCCGTGTTCCCCCCTGACCCCCCCGTGTGCCCCCCTAACCCCCCATGTGACCCCCGTGTCCCCCCCATGTCCCCCCCGTGTCCCCCCCATGTCCCCCCCATGTCCCCCCCATGTCCCCTCCTTTCCTCCTCCCCCATGACACCGGGGCCCCCCCCAACGCCCCGTGTCCCCCCCCTCCTCCCCCCCCCGACCCCGGGGTCCCCCCGTGTCACCCGAGGGGTCCCGCACCCGCAGGCGCCGCAGCGCCCCCAGGGGGGGGGGCAGCCCCCGCAGGCGGTTCCCGCCCAGCTCCAGGTGCGTCGCCAGCGCCATGTGCTCCAGCAGCGGCAGCGCCGTCAGCGCCTGCGGGCGGGGACAGGGGGGCGGGGCTCCGTGTGGCCACGCCCCTGCCACCGGACCCCCCCCACACACCCTGCGGAGACCCCGCCCGCTACAGCCCTGTCCCTCAGCACCACTCCTTCAGGCCACGCCCACCTCACCGTGCTTTTAGCCACACCCCCACACCCCTCAGGCTCCACCCCTTGAGGCCACACCCACCCTCCCAAGCTCCTCCCACTGTGCCTTTAGCCCCGCCCACACACACCTCAGTCCACGCCCATTTCAAGACTCCACTCCAGGCCACACCCACCCCACAGGTCCCTCCCACTCCACCTTCAGCCCCGCCCCCACACCTCAAGCACCACCCACTTTAAGCCCCGCCCCCTTTAGGCCACACCCATACCACAAGCCCTCTCTCCACCTTTAGACCCACCCTCCCACCCCCCAGGCCCATCCTACTCCAAGACCCCACCCCTTCAGGTCACACCCACCTCCACAAGCACCTCTCACTCTGCTGTTAGCCCCACCCCTCACACCCCAGGCCACGCCCACCGCAAACACCACATCCATTTAGGCCACACCCCCAAGCTCCTCCCACTCCACCTCTAGCCCCACTCACACCACGCCCACCACCATACCCCAGCCCTTCCCCCCGCCCCCTCCCCGTTAAGCCCCGCCCCCAGGCCCCGCCCCCTCAGGCCCCGCCCTACCTTCCGCGCCAGGCAGACCCTGAGGGCCCCGTCCGGCCCCGCCCCCATCCTCAGCACCCCCAGCGCCGCCTCCGCCCGCGAGGCCACGTCGGCCACGAAGCCGCTGCGCAGCGGGTCCGCCTCCTGTGCGGGGCGGGGGGGCGGGGTCACGCCAGGCCCCGCCACCAGCCCCGCCCCTCCCCGCCAGCCCCGCCCACCTGCAGGTCCCGCAGGCAGCGCCGGGTCTCATCCTCGTGGGCCAGCGGGTCCAGGGCCGAGAGCAGCAGCACCAGCGTCAGCAGGCAGCCTGCGCCCCCCGGCACATGGCGGTTATTGGGGGTCCCACCCCCACATGGGGGTTATTGGGGGGTCCCACACCCAGATGGCGGTTATTGGGGGTCCCACACCCACATGGGGGTTATTGGGGGTCCCATAGCCACATGGGGGTTATGGGGGGGTCCCACACCCACATGGGGGTTATTGGGGGTCCACACCCACATGGGGGTTGTTGGGGGTCCCACACCCAGATGGCGGTTATTGGGGGTCCCACAGCCACATGGGGGTTATTGGGGGGGTCCCACACCCACATGGGGGTTATTGGGGGTCCCATAGCCACATGGGGGTTATTGGGGGGGTCCCACACCCACATGGGGGTTATTGGGGGTCCCACAGCCACATGGGGGTTATTGGGGGTCCCACACCCACATGGGGGTTATTGGGGGGGTTCCACACCCACATGGGGGTTATTGGGGGTCCCGCACCCAGATGGGGGATGTGGGGCTATGGGGGGTCCCACACCCGGATCGAGGGTTATCTGGGGGGTCCCACACCCGGGGGGACGGGGGTTATTGGGGGGGACGGGGGGTCTCACCGCGGCTGCGCGGCTCCAGCTCCAGCAGCTCCCGACACGTCTGCGCCTGCGCCAGCAGCACCGCGGCCTCGGCCACGCCCACCTCGGGCCTGGGGGCGGGGCTACGATTAGGCCACGCCCTCACGGCCAGGCTCCGCCCCGCGGTGGGCGTGGCTTGGCCCCACCAGGCACACTGTTCTTGGGGGCGGGGCTTAGTTGAGGGGGTGGGGCTTCATCCGGTGGGCGGGGCTTGGCCAGCGGGGGCTTAAAGGGGCCGCACACCAAAACAGCACGGGTGAAGGTGTGAGGCTGGGAAAGGGGCGGGGCTTAATGGGGGGTGGGGCTTACCAGAAGAGCTCCCGCGCTGCGATGGGCTCTTGCCACCAGGCTTCATCATCATCTAGGAGAGGGCGCGGTCAGGGAAGGGCGGGGCTTAAAGGGGCCACGCCGGAGGGGGGGAAGGGGTGGGGACACCTACCTGGGAGCAGCGTCACCTCGCGGGGGGCGGGGTCGGGCCCCCAGGTGACCTGGAAGTGGAGGCAGGGCCGGGCGGGAGGCGGGGCCGGCTCGGGGGGGAGGTCACAGAGCTGCCGGTGGCGTCAAGGAACCCAGAGATGCCGCAGAGGGACCCCCCTGTACCTGCTCCACCCCCCCCCCGCCCCTCCCCGTCCCCCCCCCAACCTCCCAGCAGTGGGCGGATACCCAGGTGTGGCTGGGGCGGGGCCGCCCCTCCCCCGAGCGCCAGGGACCCCCCAGGGCGGAGCCATCCAGTGTCACCATCAGCACCGAGTCCCCTGCCCCCACCTGTGGGAAACCGGCGTCAGGGGGGACCCCGGGATCCAGGAGGGGACCCCAGTGTCCATGGGGGGACCCCGGGAGCTGGGGGGGGACACCCCGGTGTCCGTGGGGGGACCACGGGAGCTGGGGGGGGACACCCCAGCGTCCCGGCTCACCACGACGGGGCGGGAGAAGGTCACGGCCATCGTCGCGTCCTCCCGGTTGACGTAGAGGCAGATGATCCTCGGCGGGGGGGAGGCTGTTGGGGGGGACACGGGCATTGGGGGGGACACCCCGAGCCCCGGGGGGGGACCCCGGGTGCGGGGGGGCCCCACGTACCCCGCGAGAGGATGCAGCGCAGGTAGACCCAGGCGCTCTGGTCGTTGGGGTCGGTGAAGACGGCGTTCTGCACCAGCTCCAGCTCTGCGGGACGGGGGGGTCAGGGGGTCCCCGGCACTGGGGGGGTCTGAGCCCCGGGGGGGGTCGCGGGGGGGCACTGACCGGCCTGCAGGCGGTGGGGGGGCAGCGCCCCGTGGCCGGGGGCCGCCAGCAGCCGCCCGCGGTGGTGCCAGGCCGAGAAGTTGGAGAAGTCGCGGCTGAGCAGGGCCCCGGCGAAGGCCAGTTCAGCCTCGGGGTCCTCCTCGGCCGCCAGCGCCCGCCGGTGCTCCCAGGCGTGGACTGGGGGGGCACCAGTACGAACCAGTGGGTGCCGGTGCCCCCCCAGAGCCCCTCGGACCCGCCCCAGTGACTCCCAGCACAGACCAGTTGTTGCCCCAAGCCCCGGCCCTGCTGTGGCCCAAGACACCCCAGGCTGCCTCCCGTTGGCTCCCAGTATAAACCAGTGAGCCCCGCACCCGCAAAACCCTCTCCCAGTAGATCCCAAAACCCCCTGAGCCTTCTCCTGTCAATTCCCAGTATAAACCAGTGAACCCCGCACCCGCAAAACCCTCTCCCAGTAGGTCCCAAAACCCCCCGAGCCTTCTCCCGCCAATTCCCGGTATAAACCAGTAAGCTCTACATCCCTAAAAGGCTCTCTCAGTAGATCCCCAGATGTCCCAAAGCTTCTCCCACCCATTCCCACTATAAACCAGTAAGCACAGCACCCCTCAGCTCAGCTTTACCTGTCAGTCCTACAGCCCCACGCCCACAGAACCCCGCCCCAGTACAACCCAGTAGCCCCCGCCCCCTCCCAGCACAGACCAGTCCGCTCAGAAGATCTCCAAGCCCCCCAGCACGGCCCAGCAGCCCCCACCCCCCCTCCCAGCGCATCCCAGTACAAACCAGTCCCTCTAGACTCCCCCCAGTCCCAAACCAGTACAAACCAGTCCCTCTAGACTCCCCCCAATCCTAAGCCAGTACAAACCAGTCCTTCCAGGCTCCCCCCAGTCCCAGCCCAGCCCACCCCCGCCCCTCCCAGTGCTCCCAGTGCCCCCAGTACGCACAGTTGCGGGGGTCGGCGGCCAGCAGGCGGTCGCACAGGGCGCGCTCGGCGGGCGCGGGGGGGGGCGCGGGGGCGCGGCGCAGCACCCACCCGCGGTGGTGCCAGGCCCCGTAGGACTTGGGGTTCACCCCCAGGCACCCCCCCACGAAGGACAGCTCGGCCGGGACCCTGCAGGGATGTGCCCACCAGTACGCACCAGTACGGACCAGTGCCCACCAGTGCCGCCCCACGGGCACCGCCCAGTGCCCCCCAGCGCCCGGAACGCCCGTCCCAGTGCCCCAGACCCAGTCCCAGTGACATCCCAGTGCCCCCTGCACCCCTCCCAGTGCTCCCCAGTGCCCCCAAACCCCTCCCAGTGCCTCACAGTAACCTCCCAGTGCCCCAGACCCAGTCCCAGTGACATGCCAGTGTCCCCCAAACCCCCCCAGTGCCCCCAAACCCCTCCCAGTGCTCCCCAGTGCCCCCAAACCCCTCCCAGTGCCTCACAGTAACCTCCCAGTGCCCCAGACCCAGTCCCAGTGACATGCCAGTGTCCCCCAAACCCCCCCAGTGCCCCCAAACCCCTCCCAGTGCCTCCCAGTAACCTCCCAGTAACACCCCAGTGCCCCCAGTACTACAAATCCCCTCCCAGTGCCTCCCAATACCCACATATCCCCTCCCAGTAACCTCCCAGTGCCCCCAGTACCCACAAATCCATTCTCAGTTCCCCCCAGTGCCCCCCAAACCCCTCCCAGTGCCCCCTGTACCCCTCCCAGTGCCTCCCAGTGCCCCCCACTGACCCCCGCACCCCTCCCAGTGCACTCCACACCCCTCCCAGTGCTCCCCACACCCCTCCCAGTGCCTCCCAGTGCCCCCCACACCCCTCCCAGTGCCCCCCAAACCCCTCCCAGTGCCTCCCAGTGCCCCCCGCACCCCTCCCAGTGCCCCCCAAACCCCTTCCAGTGCCCCCCAAACCCCTCCCAGTGCCCCCACTGCCCCCAAACCCCTCCCAGTGCCCCCCAAACCCCTCCCACTGCCCCCCAAACCCCTCCTAGTGCCTCCCAGTGCTCCCCACACCCCTCCCAGTGCCCCCCAAACCCCTCCCAGTGCCCCCCACTGACCCCTGCACCCCTCCCAGTGCCCTCCACACCCCTCCCAGTGCCCCCCACACCCCTCCCAGTGCCTCCCAGTGTCCCCCAAGCACCCCCCAGTGCCCCCCGCACCCCTCCCAGTGCCCCCCAGCACGCACCAGTCGGCCGGGTCAGGGGGCAGGGCGCAGCGGCGCAGGTTCCAGCAGGTGCCCACGTCGGGGTTGGTGGCCAGGACGGCGCCCGTCAGCGCCAGCGCCTCCGCGTCCAGCTCGCCCCGCGCCCGCTGGGGGGACAGGGTCACCGCGGGGTCACCGCGGGGTCACCGGTCAGGGGTCAGAGGTCAGGGGTCGGGGGTCACCTTCTCCAGCAGTGTGGCCATGGCCGAGCGGTAGAGCCGCAGCTTCTCCTCCCGCTGCCGGCGGCGGGCGGCGTCCGGGGCGCGGATCTTCAGGCGGCCGTGCTGCAAGGCATTGTGGGATACTGGGGGACACTGGGGCGGGCTGGGGGGCACTGGGGGTCAGTGGGAGGCACTGGAGCTAGACTGGGAGGCACTGGGGGTTACTGGGAGGTACTGGAGCTAGAGTAGGAAGCACTGGGAGACACTGGAGCTAGACTGGGAAGCACTGGAGCTAGACTGGGTGGAACTGAGAGGCTATGGGGGTCACTGGGAGACACTAGGGGTTGACTGGGAGACACTGGGAGGCACTGGAGCTAGACTGGGAGGAACTGGGAGGCTCTGGGGGTCACTGGGAGACACTGGGAGGCACTGGATCTAGACTGGGAAGAACTGGCAGGTTCTGGGAGTAGACTGGGAGGCACTGGGGGTGGACTCGGAAGAACTGGGAGTCATTGGGGTGCAACTGGTAGGAACTGGGGTGCACTGGGAAGAACTGGCTGTCACTGGAAGTTAACTGAGAGACACCAGCGGGTGACTGGGAGGCACTGGGAGGGACTGGGAGGCTCTGGGGGGTCACTGGGGGTCACGGGGGGTCACTGGGAGGGGCTGGGGGGGTCACTGGGGGGCGCTGAGTGTTGCTGGGGGTCACTGGGAGGGACTGGGGGGCTCTGAGGGGTCACTGGGAGGCTCTGGGAGGGCACTGGGGGTCACTGGGGGTCACGGGGGGCACTGGGAGTCCTCGCGGTGCCCCGGTGCATCCTGGGGCAGTGGGGGTCCATCCCGGGGGGATGATGGGATCGGGGTGGGGGGCGGTTTCCCTCACCATGGCGGCAGCTCGGGGGGCTCCGGCACGGGCGGGCGCGGGTCCGGGGCGGCGTCGGGGGGACCCGGGACCCCCCGGCAGGAGCGAACCGGCGCGGGGCTGCGGCCGGGAGAGGGGCGGGGCCTGCGGGCCGTGCCGCGGGGCATGCTGGGATACAGCGAGGCACCGCGCCGCCGCCATGTTCCCTCCCCGTCCCCTACGGCGGCCGGCGCGGGTCAGCGCGAAGCGTTTCCGGTCCGCCCCCGCCGCGCGGTGCATGCCGGGAAGCAGCGCGTCTCCTCCGCCATGGGGGTGCGGCGGGGCCCCCGCGCCGAGACCGGGCCCGGGGCGCGGCTGGAGCCCGACACCGCCGGGTACTTCCGACGGGCCCTGGAGACGCTGCAGGACGGGCTGAGTGCGGAGGAGCTGGGTGAGGGGCGGCCCCGGGGCTGCGAGGGGTTTGGGGGCTCCCCGGGGAGTTGGGGGGGTCTGTGAGGGCGTTTTGGGGCTCCCCGAGGACTTGGGGGGGTCTGTGAGGGGGGTTTGGGGCTCCCCGAGGACTTGGGGGGTCTGTGAGGGGGGTTTGGGGCTCCCCGAAGACTTGGGGGGTCTGTGAGGGGGGTTTGGGGGCTCCCCGGGGAGTTGGGGGGGTCTGTGAGGGCGTTTTGGGGCTCCCCGAGGATTTGGGGGGGTCTGTGAGGGGTTTGGGGCTCCATGAGGGATTTTCGGGGTCTGGGGGAGCCCTGAGGGGCTGTGGGGGTGTTCGCTGCTGTGGGGGCGCTCAGGGGGCACATTCAGGGTGTCAGCGCTCAGCCGTTACGTTCCGAGGTGCTGTTTAGCTTTATTTCATGTTTTTACACTTTTTTGGGGTAACTGCGCGGTTTTTCCCGTTTCCCGCTCTCTCGCAGCCCTCTTCGCCCCCAACGTGCTGGCCGAGGCGGTGGCCGCAGGGCCGGGGGTGGCCCTGGACCCGGGGGGGTCGCGGGTGCTGCAGGCGCTGCTGCCCCGGGCGCCCCTGGGGGTGCTGGGCCGGGTGCTGCCCCCCCTGGTGCTGGGGGGCCTGGGGGGGCCGGCGGGGCACCCGCTGGGGGCCCGGGTGCTGGAGGCCGCCCTGGGGCGGGTGCTGCCCGCGCTGGGGGAGGCGGCGGGACTGGAGGAGGAGGCGGCGGGGCGGACGGAGGAGGCCGTGGGGCAGCTGGCGGCCGCCGTCGGGGGGGACCTGGTGGCCTTCGCCCGGCACCCGGCCGGCAGCTTCGTGGTGCGGGCGCTGCTGCGGGTGCTGGGGGGTGTCCCGGGGGCAGGTGAGGCGCTTGGGGGGGGCTGGGGCAGGTTTGGGGGGGCAGTGGAGGAGGATGGGGGGCATCTGGGGGGGTTATGGGGCATTTGGGGGGGTCTGGGGGGGGTTTGGGGGTTGGGGGGGGTGATGGAGGAAGCTGGGGGGGCACCTGGGGGTTTTATGGGGCATTTGGGGGGGTCTGGGGGTGGGTTGGGGGTTGGGGGGGGCAGTGGAGGAGGATGGGGGGCATTTGGGGGGTTTTGGGGGCATTTGGGGGGGTCTGGGGGTGGTTTGGGGTTTGGGGGGGGCGATAGAGGAGACTGGGGGGCACCTGTGGGGTTCACAGGGGTGTTTGTGGGGGTCTGGAGCGTCGTTGATTGGGAGGGGGCAGCTTTGCCCCCCCCCTCCCCCCTCATCGCTGGTTTTTTCGACCCCCAGGAGCCCCTGAGCCGCCCCCGGGAGGGGCGGGGCCAAAGGCTGAGGGGGCGGAGCTTCCCCCCTCATTCCTGCCCCTCCTGGGGCAGTTGGCCGACGCCTTCCAGGAGCAGCTGCCCTGTGAGTACGGGGGGGGGCAAATACCCCCAGTAAATACCCCCAATACCTGCCCCCGCCCCCCCTGACTGTCCCTCCCCCCCCAGCGCTGCTCTCCCCGCCCGGCGCCAGCCTCTGCCTGCAGGGGGCGCTGCAGGCGCTGCACCGCAGCCAATCGCCCGCGTGCTCCCGCCTCTGCGACGCCGTCATTGGCCAGCTGGCCCCGCCCAGCCCCGCCCCGGCCGAGAGGTGAGTCCCCATTGGGCGTTCCCGGGGGGCAGGGGCATTGCTGATTGGCCAGCTGGCTCTGAGGGCGATCGTCCATTGGCTGAGAGACAATTGGGGGTGGTTTTTGATTGGCTGGCGGCTCACAGGTGGCTTTTGCTGATTGGTTGTTGCTGTCTGTTCGCCATTGGCCGGTTCCTGGGGTCTGTTTCTGGGTTGGCTGGTGCTTTGCATTGCCCTTTTCTGATTGGCTAGTTGGTCTTGAGAGTGGTTGCCGTTAATTGGGGATTTGCTGGGGCGTGTGCTGATTGGCTGTGACATGTCAGGGGCTGTTTGGTGATTGGTTGGGGGAGTTTTGGCCCACTTCTGATTGGTAGCTGTGTTAGTAAGGTAGATTCCGGTTGGGTGGCCCCCCCCAGGCTCCCCTCCAATGGCTGGGGGGCTTCTTGACGCTTGCTTCTGATTGGCCAGGGGTCCTAAAACCCTTCTGCTGATTGGTCAGTCACGCCCCAGACCTTTCATTATCAATCAACGTATTACTGATGGCGGTCACCGATTGGTCAGATGGTTTTGGGGCTGTTTGCAGTTGTTTGGGGGCCAGCTCTGGATTGGCTGGGGGTCCCGGCTGCCCCTCGCTGATTGGCTGTCCCCAGCGCGCTGGTGCGGGCGCTGCAGGACCCCGAGCGCAGTCGGCTGCTGGAGGCGGCCATGGCGGTGGCCGGGGCGCGGCGCCTGCGGGAGCTCTTCCAGCAGCAGCTGAAGGGGCACCTGCGGGGCGTGGCCACGCACCGGGTAGCCAATCATGGGCTGCAGCGCCTGCTGGACCACGCCCCTGCGGATGTGGTAGGTGGGGCTGGGAGGGGGGGCGGGGCTTAAAGGGATGGAGCTGGAGCTGATCAGGTGGGGGATTTTGGGTGGGTTTTAAGAGAAAAGGGGTGTTTGTGGGCGGGGTTAGTGGGTGCTGCTCTTGGGGGGCGGTGCTATTGGGTGGGGGGTGCTTGGGGGTGGGGCTGATGCTGTCTCCACCTCCTCCAGGTGGGGGAGGTGCTGTGTGAGCTGGGCCCCGCCCTGGCCGAGCCCTTGGCCCGGGGGCACCCCGGGGTGCTGACGGCCCTGACGGGAGCCTGCCGGCGCCACCCCGGCCTGCAGCAGGAGGCCCTGCGCCACCTCTTCCAGGTAGGCCCCGCCCCCCCACCGCACCCAAAACCTGTGGCCTGTGCCTTTAAATAGGCCCCACCCCTTTCCCTGAACGAGCTCCTCCCACTCAGGCCACGCCCCCAATGCCCGCCCAGCTCTGCAGTGCCACCTCCCTATTGGCTGGCGCACGGGGTGGGCCCACCATTAATGCCGTTGCCCTTTTAAGAACTCTCTTAAGCAGGCCACATCCCTACTCAGGAAGCCCCGCCCCTTCCCTAGTGCTCCCCCCGGGTCCTAGTGCGTGTCCTCCTTACTGAACCCAGGCGGGGCCCCTCACTAAGCTCCGCCTCCTTTCCCATTCTCCTCCAATAGGCTTTCGGTTGCTGGGAGCCGCGGGAGCGTCGCCAGGGCTGTGTGGCTCTGCTGGGGGGGCTCCGCCCCTTCGGGGGCGGGGACAAGGACGAGGGGGCGGAGCCAGAGGTGAGGGCGCGGCTGGGGGGTGTCACCGCGGTTCCCTCCCTCCCCCCCATTTGCCCCCTGACGCCCCATTTGCCCCCAGTCTCCTCTCGCTTGCTCCCTGCACCCCCCCGCACCCTGATGTGCTTTTCTGGCTGCTGCTTTCGTCCCCAAAACCCGTTATTTAACCCTTTGCACGATCATTTGTGCTCCCCGTTCTCTGGTTTTGCCCCCTCGGGCCCCTTGTTACCCCTCAAGACCCCCTGGGGGGGTCCAATTGCCCCCAACTCCTTTCATTGCCCCCCCTGATGCTCCCAATCCCCTTTCACTCCCCCAAAACGTCCCTTTTCTCTCCATATCCGCCCCAAGACCCCCCCGATGGGGCTTTTGGGGACCCCTTGATGCCCCATCTCGCCCCCCCCTTCGCCTCTCCCCGTTTCTCTCCTCCGCAGCCCTCGCTGGGCCCCGTCACGCTCCACGGCTCCCTCCTGCTCCAGCACCTGCTGCACTTTGGGGACCCGGGGCCGGTCGTGGGGGGGCTGGAGGCGCTGCCCCCCCCAGCGCTGGCCGCCCTGGCCCGCAGCCCCCCTGGCAGCCGGGTTTGGGACGCCCTCCTCGCCTCCCCCACCGTTCCCACCCGCGCCCGCCGACGCCTCCTGCGCAAGCTTAAGGTGAGTGGGGTCCCCGGCGCTGGTTCGGGGTCGAACCTCCACTTTCAGAGCCCCCTGGCAGCATTTTGGGGCCGGATGCCCGTTATCAGGGTGTCTTGTGGTGGTTTCGAGGTCTCCCTCTACGACGTGTGGCGGTTTCATGGCTCCCCATTGTGCTGTGGAGCAGTTTCAAGGCCCTCCCGTAACTAAGCGGGGGCTTTTATCGCCCCGCCCCGATGCTTTCACGGCTCTTCCTTTGCTGACAGCACTTCCTCCCTTCTCCCCGCCCCCCGTAGGGTCACTTCCTCTCGCTGGCGTGTCACCGCAACGGCAGCCGCGTCCTCGACGCCGTCTGGGCCTCGGCCTCTGCCCCCGCCCGTGCCGCCATCGCCGGGGAGCTGGGTGAGTGCTGGAGGTGCCGGGGGGCACAACGTGGAGGTGGGGGGGATGGACCCCGGCATCCGGGCCCCGCCCTAACACCCGGCTCCCCATAGCCTCCCAGCGCGAGGCGCTGCAGCGCGACCCCCACGGCCGGGGCGTGGCCCGGACCCTCGCCCTTGACCTCTTCCTCCGCCGCCGTCGCCTCTGGGAGCGGCTGCAGGCGGCCCCCGACCGCCGCCGCGGCCTCCTGGCGCCCGTCCTGGAGGACTGACCCCCCCGGGGGCACCGAGCAGCGCCCTCCTGGAGGACTGCGGGGCGTAGAGAAGGGAAGGAGAGCGACAGAGCGTCTCCAGGAGTCGCAGAAGACCACAGAGAGCCCCTGTGCCGCTCCGGCTCTTATTTCCCCTGTCTCATCTGCTCTGGAGGACCGAACCACAGAGTCCGTGGAGGACTCTGTGCCAGAGCGGGCGGCTCCAGGAGCACCATAGAGTGTTGTGAGGGGCGGGGCCACTCTGGTACTTCTTGTCCGACCGTTGTCTGCTCCTCCTTTCCCAACGTGTATTTTTCTATGTAAATCCATGGTTATTTTTAACAATTGCCTATTTTATTGGGGGGGAGCCGATGGTGCTCGGTCCCTTAGTCCCTCTTTTCTCCCACAACGCCCTTTATCCCCTCGGAGGCGGCCGCTTTGTCCCAGCGAGGGCTTGTCCAAGCCCGAGCGGGTGTTTTTTCAGCCCGTTGTTGGTGGGTTCACGAAGGGGGGGGCTCCAGGGGAAGGGGGGGCGGGTTACCGGCCGTAGCCCCCCCTCTGTGCCGAGGCGCTGTCGAGGAGGCGGCGCAGGGCGCTGGAGAGGCCCAGCAGGCTCTGCCCCGCGGCGCGCGTTACCGCCACCAGCAGCCGCAGCAGCTCCCTGGGGGGCAGAGAAGCGCTCGGAGCTGCCCTGGGGGGATCTGGGGGGGGGCAGGAGACGACCCCATGGGGCAGAGAATGACCGGAGGAGGCAAAAATTTCTCCTGTCCCCCCCTTGAACCCCTGTGCAGGGAAGAGCCACGGGGGCTCCCCGCGGGTCACGTACCTCAGGAGCCGCTCGGGGCCGAGCCCCCCCACGTCGCAGCGGAGGCCCCTCACGGCCGCAGTCACCCGCAGCTGCCCCACCAGGTCGTGGGGATTCGCCCTGGCCAGGGCCACCGTCACCCGGGCCACCTCGTCCCCGGGGCAGGAGCCCCCAGCCCGGGGGGACTCAGGCTCCCAGTGCTCCCTGAACAGCCGCGCCTGGGGGGGCGGGGGGGGGAGAGAGGTTGTGGGCAATGAAGGGCCAGGGGGGGTCGTGGGGCAAGTGGGAGTCTCGGGGGTGGGTTTTGGGACATTCGTGGGGAGATTTGGGGCTCCTAAGGGGCCGTGGGGTGGCCCCAAGAAGGATCAGAGGGGTTTTGGGGGTCCCAGGGGGCGATCTGGGGTCTGGGGGTCTTAAGTGAGATATTGGGGCAATAGGAGCTCACGGGGGGTATTGGGGGTCCCAGCGGGGGTCTCACCTTAGGGGGCTCCCAGTGCTGCCCCGGCGCCAGGGCCATGAGCGGGGTGTGGGGGGCCAGCGCCCCAAAAAACCCCTCGGTCTCCACCGCCGTCCCGTCTTCCGCCAGCACCAGCGTCACGGGCGGCCCCAGGCTCAGCGCCTGCCCCGCCTGCCCGGCCCAGCGGCAGTCAGGGGGGTGGGGCCGCCTACGGGGCACCCGAGGGGTGTGACAGGGGGGATCCAGGGGCAAATAGAGGCTGTCGGGGTGATTGGGATGTGGGGGGGGATCCCAAGGGGTAATTAAGGATCAAGGGTGAAAATTGGCGGGTGTTGAGGGCAATTAGAGGCTCTGGGGAGGTGGCAGGGGCAGTTGGAAGAGGCTGCCAGAGAGCACCGGGGTCATTATGGGGTGCCAGGAGGAATTACAGTGCGTCTTGGGGGCAATTGCATATGCATGGGGGCAATTAAATACTCTGGGGGGGCTCCCACGGGGCAACGTGGGGATCCTGGGGGGCTTCTGATGGGAATTAAAGACGCTGAGTGGGGTTCAGGGGAAGTCGGAAGCACCGGGGTAATTATGGGGGTCAGGGAGGGAGTGGGGGGGGGCAGGGGCAATGGGGGGGGCTCCCAAGGGGCAATCAGAGGTCGTGGGGGGCTCGCAGGGGCGATGACAGGTAGCCTAGGGGCAATGAGGAAGATTTGAGGTTATTTATGGGGGTCCTGGGAGCATTTGGGGGGTGCTGGAGGCAATTTGGGGTCCCGGGGGCAATCACAGTGCGGCCTGGGGGAACTCCATAGCTGTGGGGGTAACTGGGGGCAACGAGGGGTCTTGGGTGGGTCCCAGGGGCCAATGGGGGTACTGGGGGGTCGCTGCCCCTCACCTGCTCCTGCAGCTCCTCCAGGCTGGCGGCCACCAGCCCCCGGGGCCGCCCCCGCCGCTGGTCGCACACCCAGAAGGGCCGCGGCTGCGGGGCCGGGGGGGACCAGGCCCGGCGGGCCACCGCCCTGGGGACGGCCGTGCCCTTAACAGGGTGCCCTGGCCTCCTGTGTCCCCTGCCCCCGATGGGGCGGCCCCGTGGGCCCCCACGGCCAACATGGTGGCCCCCATAGCCCCCCACAGCCAACATGGCTGCCCCCATAGCCCCCCCAGCCAACATGGCGGCCCCCATTGCCCCCCACAGCCAACATGGCTGCCCCCATAGCCCCCCACAGCCAACACGGTGGCCCCCATAGCCCCCCACATCCGACATGGCTGCCCCCATAGCCCCCCATGGCCAACATGGTGGCCCCATGGCCCCCCAGTTCCAACATAGTGGCCCCCATATCCAACATGGTGGCCCCCGTGGCCCCCCATAGCCCCCCACATCCGACACGGCGGCCCCCGTGGCCCCCCACACCCCGCACGGGCCACCGCAGCCGCCTCACCGCAGCACATCCATCCCGGGACGGGCCCCGGGCATCGGCGGGGCAAAGTCCAAAGCTCACGGGGCGGCGCCGCTGGTGGGGCGGCGCCGCTGGTGGGGCGGCCCCCGGCGCCCCGATTAAAAAAAAAAAAAAAAGTCATTAAACGACATCGGCAGCTTCGTTGAGGAGGCGGCGGCCGCGCCACCCCCGGCGCGGGCCCCCCCTCAAGGACTACATTTCCCATCGTCCCCCTCGCCTCGGCCCCGCCCCCGCCCTCCGCCCCTTCCCGTGGTGCCCCGCGCGGCCCCGCCCCTTCCTGTCGCGCTCTGCGGGCGGCGCCGCCATGTTCCTCCAGTGCTACAGCGACGAGCGCGGCGAGCGCGTCTACACCCTGAAGGTACCCGGGGCGCGGGGGGGGGAACGGGGCAGCTGCGGGAGGGCTCCGGGGGTCCCGGCGCGGCCTCACCCGCCCCTTTCCTCCCCGCAGAAGGTGTCCCCGGCGGGGCAGCCCACCCGCTCGGCCCACCCGGCCCGCTTCTCCCCGGACGACAAGTTCTCCCGGCACCGCCTGGCGCTGAAGCGGCGGTTCGGCGTCCTGCCCACGCAGCGGGCGCGCCCGCTCCTCTGAGGGGGGCGGAGGAGGCGCCGGCGCCGCCCGCGGCCGCGGAATAAACGCGATGGGATGAAAAACGGCTCCGCGTGGTGGGGACAAAGGGAGGGGGGGGGAGACAGGGGCCCCCTTGGCCACGCCCCCGCCCGCGGTCGAGCCCCGCCCACAGGTCCGACCCACGCGTCTTGCGTGACCACGCCCACTTGCGTCGCCCCCGCCCCCTGCGTCTCCCCGCCCCTGCGGCAGCGGCCGGACGTCGCGTGGCGGCGGCGGTGGGCGCGCGCCGGCCCCTCCCCCCTCCGTCCCTCAGGTGCGTCCCCGCCTTTTCCGCCGGATTTAGCCCCAAAATGAGGGGGGAAGTGTGTGTGTGTGGTGGGGGGGAGATCCCCGTGCGGGGAAGGGGAGCGGCGGGGTTTGACCCGACACGGGGCGGGGGGGGCTGGGCGGTGCCCCAAAGCGGGGGGATTTCGGCCCAGAACGCGGGGTGCGGGTTGGTGCCTCTGTGGGGGGGGGGGGTTGGATCTGCAGTGACCCGAAAAGAGGGAGTTTGGCCCAAAGCGGATGCTCTAAGAGCGGGTCAGGCTCCTGGCGGTGGGGGGAGCGCTGCAGTCCGGGGATGTGACCTCAGAACGGTGGCGCTGCCCCCCCGGTGCCACCCCGGAGCGGGGGGACTGGGGAGAGTGACCCCGCCTCAAACACGCTGATTTCACCCCAAAACAGCAGCCTGGGACGCCCCGGCTGGGCCGGCTGCCTCCGAGATGTGCTGCTGCTGCAGCGTCAGGTTTTGCCTCAAAAGTGCCAGTTTCCCCCCAGCACATCAGGTTTTTTCTCCAGAGTGGTATTTTTTGCCCCTGACGCGTCACTTTTGATCCCAAAGTGGCGGTTTTTCCCCCAAAGCGGCAGTTTCCCCCCCAGATTGGCCCATTCTGCACTGAATTGGTAGTTTCTGCAGCAAACTTTCCATTTCTGCTACAAAGTGGCTGTTTTTCTCCAAAAATGACATTTTTTGTTCAAGGTTCCGTTTTCTCTCCGGTGAGGGGGGCGTTTCCCTGCAGCAGGATTTTATCGAGCGGTGGGTTCCCTCCCCCCAAGTTACTTATTTTCCCCTCAAAGTGACAGATTTTGGACTAAAATGGTGGATTTTGGCGCAAAGTGTTGGTTCCTGCCACAAAGTCTCCCCGTGTCTCCCCTCAAATGACGTTTTTTCCCCACAAATTACTTTTGTTTTGCCATAAATTGATTTTTTGTTTTCAAAGCTTTCCTTCTTCCCCCAAAGTGCCCTTTTTCTCCCCAAAGCGACGGGCCCCGTGCTGACACGGCAGCGGCGTCTGTCACCAAAAATGGCCGTTTCTGTCCCTAAAATTGATCTTTTCCCACCAAGGCGTGGCCATTTCCCCACAGAAACGGGCCACTTGTTCCCAAAATGGCAACTTCTCCCCCCAAAACGTTTCTGACCTACGATGGTTATTTTTTCTCTCAAAGTTGTGATTTCCCCTCAAAATGCTTTTGCCCATAAAAACCAAAAAGGCCAATCCCCCAAATGTCTGTTTCCTCTCAAAACTGTTTCTTTCTACAAACGGGGGTTTATCCCCGCCAATTTTCCCCAAGCCATTTTCCCGCCCAAACTCTCGTTTGCCCCCCAACCGCCCGTATTTCCCCCAAACCTCAGGTCCTGCTGACGTCATCGCTGACCTCGTCGCCATGTCGGGGGCGGGGCTGGGGGCGCGGCCCTGGCGGGGGGGGGCGGAGCCATCGGAGAGCAGCCCCGAGCCGCCCTCCCCCTCCAGCTCCCGGCCCCCCCCCTCTGACACCAGCCCCAGCCCCAGCGATGAGGCCACGCCCCCTCCGCGCGGCCACGCCCCCGGCAGGGGCGGGGCCACCCATGGGGGCGGGGCCTCGGCATGCCCCGCCCCCCCCGAGTCCAGCCTGGCCTGCGACCGCAACCTGGCGCTCTTCGAGGTGAGGCTGCCGCCCCTCGTTAGCCCCCCCCTCGTTAGCGGCCCCTCGTTAGTGGCCCCTCGTTAGCAGCCCCGTCCCCGCAGGAGGAGCTGGCCACCCGCCCCCGCGTCCCCGCCCTCCTGCGCCGCATCGCCCCGTACAGCGCCCTCAGCCCCGACAGCGACGACGGCCACGCCCCGGTGAGGGGGGGGACCCACGGGTTTGGGGGGGACTCTGGTGTCTGGGAGGGGGGATCCCCAGCATTTGGGGTGGGACCCCAGGGGTTTGGGGGGGACCCAAGAACTTGGGAGGGGGAACCCTGGTGTTGGGGGCAGACCCAGGGGTTTGGGGGGGACTCAGGAGTTTGGGGGGAATCCAAGAGTTCGGGGGGGGGTCATGGTGTCGGGGGGGACAGACCCAGGGGTTTGGGGGGGACCCTGGTGTGCGGGGAGGGGGAGGCGGGTCTGCGGGCGGGGACTGTCCCCCCCTGCCCCCCGTGACTCCCCCCTCCTCCCACAGCGGCGGGTGCTGGGGACGCTGCGGGGGGTGGCCGCCCCCTCCCTGCAGACGCTGCTGGGGCTGGTGCTGGTGCTGCGCCTGCCCTGGGTGGTCGGCGCCGGGGGGGTCCTGCAGGCCTCGGCCATCGCGCTGCTGCTGGGCGCCTGCGTGAGTGGGGACGGGGCTGGGGGGGCTGTGGGAGCGGGGGGGGCGGGGGGCACGTCTGTGGGGGGGGAGGCCCCGCAGCCGCCGTGGGGGTCAGAGGTCACGTCCCCCCCAGACCGTGCTGACCGCCGTGTCCCTCAGCGCCGTCGCCACCAACGGCCTCGACCCCGGTGAGCGCGTGGGGGGGGCGATGGGGGTGGAGGGCGGGGTGTCTCCCTGCCCCGCCCCCCCGCTGACGTCACGGTGGGCGTGGCAGGGGGCTGCCCCCTGGGGCTGCTGTCGGGGGCGCTGGGCCCCGAGGCGGGGGGGGCCGTGGGGCTCTGCGCCTTCCTCAGTGCCGCCTTCGCCGCCGCCGCCGCCGCCCTGGGGGCTGCCGAGATCCTGCTGGTGGGTCGGGGACGGGGGCTGGGGCCTGGGGAGGGGGGCGGGGCTATGGGAGGGGTGGGCGGGGCCTAGTGGGGGGTATGGGAGTGAGCGTGGCCTCGGGGCGGAGCATCATGATGGGCGCGGGGCTACAGGGGAGTGGGCGGGGCCTCGGGGCGAGCAGTGTGCTGGGGGCGTGGCTATGGGGGAATGGGTGTGGCCTCGTGCTGGAGGCGTGGCTACAGGGGAGTGGGTGGGGCCTCGTGGGGACTGAGTATTGTGCTGGGGCGTGGCTATAGGGGAGTGGGCGGGGCCTCGGGGTGGCAGGGGATAGTTGGGGCGTGGCTACGGGAAGGGGTGGGTGGGGCTTTGTGGTGGGGGCGGGGCTATGGGAGTGGGTTGGGCCTTGTGGGGCGGAGCAGTGTGCTGGGGGCGTGGCTACAGGGGAGTGGGTGGGGTCTTGTGGGCGTGGGTACAGGGGAGTGGGCGTGGCTTCATGGGGTGGTGGGAGGGGCCTGATGGAGGGGGTGGGGCTTCCTCCGGCGGGGGGGGCGTTGGGGGCGTGGCCACCGGGAAGGGGTGTGTCCGTGTCCCGGCCCCTGACGCTCTCCCCAGGTGTACGTGGCCCCCCAGGCCGCTGTCCTGCCGGGGCGGGGCCGCGGGCGCCGCCTCAACAACGGCCGTGGCTACGGGGCGGGGCTCCTGGGGCTCCTGGGGCTGGGGGCCGCCGCCCCCCCCGCCGCCCGCGCCGCCCCCCTGGGCCCCGCCGGGCTGGCGCTGGCCCTGCTGGGGCTGCAGGCGGGGGCCCTGCGTGCCGCCCTGCCCGGGGGGGCCCCGCACGGGTGAGTCGCGCCCCCCCGCCCCGCCCCGATATGCAAAGCACATGCTAATGAGGCGCTGACGCCTTTCTGCGCCCCTCGCAGGCTCTGCCTGCCCGACCAGCCCGGCGGCCACCTGCAGCCCTGCCCCACGGCCCGGCCCCACGGCGCGGGGGACAACAGCACCCGGGGGGCTCGGCCGGCCGTCCCGGGGCCCAGCACCCGTCTGCTGGCGCGTGAGTCCCGGGGGGGGCTGCGGGGGGGCACGTTTGGCTGCGACGAGGCCGCGGGGGGCCGTGGGGTGGGGGCGCGCCTCAAGGTTTTGGGAAGCTGGGGGGTGCCCCACCCTGCGCCCCACCCTGCACCCTGCCCCGCAGAGAACCTGTGGCCCCGCCCCCCCGAGCCAGGGCTGGGGGGGGACGAGGACGACGACTCCTCCTTCGGGGTGCTGCTGGGGCTGAGCCTGCCCACCGCCTCGGGTGAGTGCGGGGACCCCGGCGGGGGGGGGGCGGATCCCAGCCTTGGGGGGTCCGTGGTGTCCTGGGGGGGGACCCAGGCCTCTGGGGGGGACCCCAGTGTCCGGGGGGGAACCCCAGCCTCGGGGGGGGGACATCCAGGTGTCCTGGGGGCACCCTAGCCTTGGGGGACACCCTGGTGTCTGGGGGGGGACCCGGGCCTCGGGGGAGGGCCCAGACATCCTGGGGGGGTCCCATCCTCGGGGGGTGTCCGGGGTGACACACCAGCTTTGGGGGGGCGGGGGGGCCCCAGGGGTCCAGGGGGGACCCAGGTGGTGGGGAGGGGGACCCCGGCATCCGGGAGGGGCCGTGTGCGTGGGGGGGCCCCAAACGTGGGGTGGGTCCTGGGGGGCCGCGGGCGGGACCCCTGGGACAGAGGCTGGGGGGGCCGCGGGCGTGCGGGAGTGGACGCGGGGTGCGGCGCAGGGGTGCTGTGGGGCTGCAGCCGCTGTGGGGAGCTGCGCGACGCCGCCCGCTCCGTCCCCGCCGGGAGCCTGGGGGCCGCCCTGGCCACCGCCCTGGGCTGCATCCGCCCCGCGGCCGACGGGGGGACCCCGAACCGTGGGGGCGGGGGGGAACCCCGAGACTTGCATCTGCCCTCAGTGAAGGGCAGTGCCTGGAGGGGGAGGCTGTTTTGGGGCACCCTGAGGGGTTTTGGGGGTAGCAGTCCCCGTGGATGGGGTGTACCCTGTGGGAGGGGGGTCACCGGGGGCGGTGTCACCTCGTTTTTGGGTGGGGGTGCCGGTTTTTGGGGGGGCGTTTCCTTGACAGCACAGACCTGAGCGCGGCCCTGCTGCTGGGGGCCTCCGTCGAGGGGCAGCTGCTGCGTGACAAGTGAGTGTCCCCGGGGGGTCCCCGGGGAGTCCCCAGTGTCCCCGGGGGGTCACTAATGTCCCAGTGGTGTCCCCAGGGGGTCCCCAGTGTCCCCGGGGGGTCACTAATGTCCCAGCAGTGTCCCCGGGGGGTCCCAAGTGTTGCCAGGGGGTCTGTAATGTCCCAGCAGTGTCCTCAGGGGGTCCCCAGTGTTCCCGGGGGGTCACTAATGTCCCAGCAGTGTCCCCGGAGGGTCCCTAATGTCCCAGTGGTGTCCCCGGGGGGTCCCTAATGTCCCAGCAGTGTCCCCAGTGTCCCCGGGGGGTCCCCAATGTCCCCGGGGGGTCCCCAGTGTCCCTGGGGTGGTCCCTGGTGTCCCAGTGACATCCCCGGGGCATCTCAGGTACTCCTGGGGTGCTCCCGCGTGTCCCTGGGGGGTTCCCCAGTGACGCCCCCGTCCCCCCAGGTTCGGCGGGTCTCTGCGGGGGACGCCGGTGGCGGGGGCGGCCTCCTGGCCCTCCCCCTGGGTGCCGCTGGCCGGGGCGCTGCTGTCGGCGGGGGGGGCCGGGCTGCAGGCGCTGCTGGGGGGCAGCCGGCTGCTGCGGGGGCTGGCCCGGACCCGTGCCCTGCCCCTGCCCCACGTGAGTGCACCCCCCAGCACCCCACGGCACCCCATGACACCCCTCGGTGCCCCACAGCACCCCACGGCACCCCACACTGCCCCACAACCCCCCGTGACACCCCGTGGAGCCTGACGGCCCCCTCTGTCCCCGCAGGCGCTGGGCCGGGGGCGACTGTGGCCGCTGGCGGCGACGGCGGCGGTGGCCGAGCTGGGCGTGCTGCTGGGCTCCCTGGACCTGCTGGCGCCCGTCCTCTCCGTGTGCGGTGACACGCCCCGACGCCAGCGACGCGCCCCGTGATGTCGCCGCGCCCCGTGACGCGTGTCCCCCCCCCTCCCCGTGTCCCCCCAGGTTCTGGCTGACGTCCTACCTGGGGCTCAACCTGGCCTGCGCCGCGCAGGGGCTGCTGCCCACCCCCGGCTGGAGCCCCCGCTGCCGCCTCTACCACTGGTGAGACCCCCACGGGCGCCCCGCAGGCCCCCCAGCGCCCCCCAAGCGCTGCCCTGACCCCCCCCCCCACGCCCGCAGGGGGGTGTCGCTGGCGGGGGCCGGGCTGTGCCTGGGGCTGATGCTGGTGACCTGCTGGTACTGCGCCCTCCTGGCCCTGGGCATCGGCGCCACCGCCTACAAGTACCTGGAGTACCGCGGGTGAGCGCGGGGGGGGTCCCCGCCCCGGGTTTGGGGTCCCCTGCCCCGGTCTCGGGGTGCCCATCGCCCTCCCCTGCCCGCAGGGCGCAGAGCGAGTGGGGCGAGGGTCTGCGGGGGCTGTCGCTCAGCGCCGCCCGCTTCGCCCTGCTGCGGCTGGAGGACGGGCGGCCGCCCGCGCCCAGCTGGAGGTGAGCGCCGGGGGTCGGGGGGCGTCCCCTGGGCACGGGGGTGTCCCCGGGGTCCCGCCGCACACGGCTGTGTCCCCCCGCCCCGCGCAGGCCACAGCTGCTGGTGCTGCTGAAGCTGGACGAGGAGCTGCGGGCGACGCAGCCCCAGCTGCTGGCCCTGGCCGCCCAGCTGCAGGCGGGGAAGGGGCTGACGGTCGTCGGCTCCGTCATCCCCGGGGAGCTGCCCCAGGACCAGCCCCGCGCCCGCGCCGCCGAGCAGGTGAGGGGGCTGTAGGGGCGGCTATAGGGGCGGCTATAGGGGGTGGGGGGTTGTAGGGGCGGCTATAGGGGCTGGGGGGCTGTAGGGGTGGCTATAGGGGTGGCTACAGGGGCTGGGGGGCTGTAGGGGCGGCTATAGGGGCTGGGGTGACTGAGGGGTTGGGGGGTCCCTGTGGGTTTGGGTCCCTGGCGCTGGGTTTCTATAGAACTGGGTCCCTGTGGGGCCTGTGGGTCCCTGTGGAATTGGGTCCCTATAGAAGTGGGTGTGTATGGGGCTGGGTCAGTATAGGACTGGGTGTCTGCAGCTGGTTCCCTGTGGAACTGAGTCGCTATGGAACTGGGTCTCTGGGGCTGGCGGGTGCGTATAGAACTGGGTCCCTATAGAACCAGGTCCCTGTAGGGCTGGGTTCGTGTATAACTGGGTCTTTATAGACTTGGATCCCTATGGAAGCGGCTCTATGGGATTGGGGGGGCTCTATAGAACTGGGCCCTTATAGAACCAGGTCCCTCTAGAACCGGGTCCCTCTAGAACCGGGTCCCCAGGGTCCGGCGGGTCCCTGTGGATTTGTCTGCCCGGAGCCGGGGCTCCCTCGGGGAGCGGGGGGACAGTCCCCCTGCCCGGGGTCACCCCCCTGACCCCCCCCCCCCCCCGTCCCCCCAGGCGCTGCGGGCGGGGCTGGCGGGGGCGGGGGCGCGGGGCTTCGTGCAGGTGCTGGTGGCGCCGGGGCGGGGGCCGGGGCTGGCGGCGCTGGTGCAGGGCTGCGGGCTGGGGGCCCTGCGCCCCAACACCGTGCTGATGGGCTGGCCCCACGGCTGGCGCCGGCGCCACGACCCCGCCGCCGCCCGGAGATTCGTCGGTATGGGGGCACGGGGGGCACGGGGGGGACAGGGCGCAGGGGGTTGTGGGGGCAGGAGGGCATGGGGAGGAATGTGGGGGGCAGGAGGGGGTGTGGGGGGGATATGAGGGGCAGGAGGGGATGTGGGGGGATATGGGAGGCAGGAGGAAATGTGGGGGGCGGGATGGGGTGTAGGGGGGGTATGGGTGGCAGGAGGGGATGTGGGGGGGCAAAAGAGGATGTGGGGGAACATGGGTTGGGGGCAGGAGGGGGTGTAGGGGGGGACATGGGCAGGAAGGGATGTGGGTGACGGGGGTTGGGGACATATGGGGGAGCTTGGGGATGTGGGGGGGATGTGGGGGGGATGTGGGGGGACAGGGAGGAGATGGAGGTATGTGGGGACTTGGGGGGCGTGTGTGGGGACACGGGGGGGGACATGGGGGTCCTGGGGGGATGGGAACCCCCCAGCGGTGGGGCCACCCTCCCCCCGTCCCCTCACTGTCCCCCCAGAGCTGCTGCGGGTGGCGGGGGCCGGTGGCCGGGCGCTGCTGGTGGCCAAGGGGCCGCTGGGCGCGGGGGCGCCTGGGGGGACCCTGGACGTCTGGTGGGTGGTGGGCGACGGGCGGCTGCTCACCCTCCTGCCCCTGCTGCTGCGCCAGCACCCGGTACGGGGGGGCCACGGGGGGCTGGGCGCAGGGGCGCCGTGGGGTGGGGGCTGTGGGTCACTGAGGGGTGCTGTGGGTGGCCGTGGGGCAGGTGCTGTGGGTCACGGGGTGCTGTGGGTCACTGTGGGGTGCCACGGGGTGGGTGTTGTGGGTCGCTGTGGGTCGCTGTGGGTGGGGGCTGTGGGTCACGGGGTGCTGTGGGTCACTGTGGGGTGCCACGGGGTGGGTGCTGTGGGTCGCTGTGGGTCCCTGGGCGCCCCCTGAGGCCCCCCCGGCGGGCGCAGGCCTGGCGGGGGTGCCGGGTGCGGCTGTTCACGGTGGCGCTGCTGGAGGACAACAGCCTGCGGCTGCGGCGGCTGCTGGAGGCCGTGGCGCGGCGCCGGGGGCTGCCGGCACAGACACACGTGGTCGAGCTGGTGAGAGCCCGCGGCCGGGGCTGCGCGTCCCCCCCCCAGCGCCCCGGGGACCCCCCAGCGCCCCGGGGACCCCCCGACACCCCGGTCCCCCCCCGCAGCACGACAGCGACGTCTCGGCCTACACGTACGAGCGGACGCTGATGATGGAGCAGCGCTCCCAGATGCTGCGGCAGATGCGCCAGGCACAGGTGACGTCATCGCCGCGTGACGTCATCGCCGCGTGACGTCATCGCCGCGTGACGTCATCGTGGTGTCACAGGGAGGCCCCGCCCCGTCGCAGGCCCCCAGCGCAGGGGAGGAGGAGGAGGAGGTGGAGGAGGGCGGCATCCCCCGCCGCGGCCCCAGCCCGTGAGTGACACTGGGGGAACTGGGAGGGCACTGGGGGCACAGGGTGTGACTGGGACGGTGCTCTGGCCCGTACTGGGAGGCACTGGGGGGCTGTGGATCGTACTGGGAGTCACGGGGAGGATGCTGGGCTGTACTGGGAGGGGTCTGGGCCATACTGGGGCTCACTGGGAGGCACCACTCCATACTGGGGGGCGCTGGTGTGTACTGGGAGGGAGGCATTTGGGGCTGTGGGCTGTACTGGGAGGCGGGGGGGGGGGGCGCTGGGCAGTGCTGGGGGCCGGGAAGGGGTGCCGGGGGGGGCACTGGTGCGTACTGGTGCGCACTGGTGGTGACTGGTGGTCGCCGGGGAGGGGGAACGTGCGGCGCATGCACGCAGCGGAGCGGCTGAACGAGGCGGTGGGGCGGCGCTCGGGGGGCGCCCGGCTGGTGCTGCTGGACCTGCCCCCCCCGCCCCCCCCCCCCGGCCCCCCCGGCCCCTCGACAACTGTATCCTGTGGGGAAAAGAAATGGGGGGCAAAGGTGGGGAAATGGGGGGGGAAATGGGGGAAACTGGGGAGGAATGGGAAAAATGGGCAGAAATGGGAAAACTGGGAGGAAAATGGGAAATGGGGGAAAGGAGGGGGGGGGGGGGGAGAGAAAACCGGGAAATGTGGGTAAAGTGGGGCACAAACCAGGGCAAAAAAGGCCAAACTGAGGCAAAATGGGCAAAACAGGCCAAAAGGGCAAAACACAGAGTCTGATTCTGTGAGAGCGGGGCAGAGCAGCTGAATGGGGGCAAAGCTGGGACGGAAATGGGGGAAACGGGACAAAACAGGACAAAACGGGACAAAACACCGGAAACAGGGAAAGTTGGGTCAAAAAGGAGAAAAACCAGCAAAACCGGGGCAAAACGGGCCAGTGGGGGGGATTGGGGAGCAGGTGGGGGCACCTGGAGGGCACTTACAGGTCAGTCGGGGGGAAGTGGGGGCAGTTGTGGGGCGGGGGGGCACTTGGGGGGCAGGGGGGGCACTTGTGGGTCAGCTGTGGGTCAGGCCCTTGACGTGGGTCAGACCTGGAGTTCCTGGAGGTGCTGACGGAGGGGCTGGGGCCGGTGCTGCTGGTGCGGGGGGGCGATGGGGACCCCCCCGGCCCCTGAGCACACCAGTACGGCCCAGTATGGGCCCGGCGCTCCCAGTACGATGCCTGAGCTGCAGCTCTTCAAGCACCGTCCCAGTATGGGCCCCGTGCTCCTGGTATGGGCCCCAACGCTCCCAGTATGCTGCCAGTCTGGGTCACAGCTCTCCAAGTGTGATCCCAGTATGGGACCAAATGCTCCCAGTATAGCACCAGTGCTCCCAGTATGATGCCTGCCTGAGCCACAGCTCTTCAAGCACGATGCTCGTATGGGCTACCACGCTCCCAGTGTGGGCCCCGTGCTCCCAGTATAGCACCAGTGCTCCCACGTACAGTGCCAGCCTGATCCACAGATGAGTTAGATCCCAGTATGGACCCCAGTGCTCCCAGTATGAGGCCATCCTGAGCTACAGTTAAAGTAAGATATCCAGTAGGAGCCTCAGTGTTCCCAGTATAGACCCAGCGCTCCCAGTACAACGCCAACCTGGGCTGGAGCTGTCTGCGTACGATCCCAGTATGGGCTCAGTGATCCCAGTACAGGCCCCAGGCCTCCCAGTGCAGCTCCAGTGCACCCCCAGTACAGGCCCCCGCACACCCAGTAGGGCGCTGGCGCTCCCAGTACACACCATCAATAAACTGTTTTCACTCCATCCTGCTGTGTTGCATTCTTGGGCTGAGTCCCAAAACCCCAGGGATTCCCTCCAGAATGCCGTCACTGGCCTGGCAGCACCTTTACCGGTCGGGGGTGCAGTCCTGGGCCGCAGGATCGGGCCCCTGGGAGCTTGGGGAGGGGAGATCAGGGTGGGAGGCTGAAACAGTGGGAGGCCGAGGGAAGGAGAGTGGATTTGGCCGCCACTTCTGGCCTCTACTTCCCTCCGGCCTCCCACCCTGATAGAACCTCCCACCGTGACTTGGCCTCCAGTTTCTTCTGGCCTCTACTTCCCTCTGGCATCTCACCCTGTCTCGGACCCGACCGCCCCCCATATCCCGTGTTGGCCGCCAATATTTTTCTGGGAAAAAAAAAAATAAATAGCGAAAAAGAACAGGGAAACACAGTTTAGAAAAAAGGGGAGGCCTGAAGGGGGAGAGAGGCTGGAGGAAAGTAGAACCCAGAAAAAGTGGATGCAGAATGGGGTGGGAGACCGAAAAAGGGTGGGAGAATGGAGGAAGTAGAGGCCAGAAAATAGGGAGCCCAAAAAAGGGGTGGGAGGCCAAAAAAGGGTGGGAGGCTGGAGAGACGTAGAGGCCAGAAAAAATTGGAGGCCGAAAACGGGTGGGAGGCCCAAAAGGGGTGGGAGGCTGGAGAGAAGTAGAGGCTAGAAAAAATTGGAGGCCGAAAAGGGGTGGGAGGCTGGAGAGAAGTAGAGGCCAGAAAAAATTGGAGGCTGAAATGGGGTGGGAGGCCAAAAAGGGGTGGGAGGTCGAAAAACGGTGGGAGGCTGGAGAGAAGTAGAGGCCAGAAAAAATTGGAGGCCAAAAGGGGGTGGTAGGCCAAAAAAGTGTGGGAGGCCAAAAAGGAGTGAGAGACAGGTGAATAGTAGAGACCAGAAACAATTAGAAGGCGAAAAGGAGTGGGAGGCCAAAAAGGGGTGGGAGGCCAAAAAAGGGTGGGAGGCCAAAAAGGAGTGAGAGACAGGTGAATAGTAGAGACCAAAAACAATTAGAAGGCGAAAAGGAGTGGGAGGCCAAAAAGGGGTGGGAGGCCAAAAAAGGGTGGGAGGCTGGAGAGAAATAGAGGCGAGAAAAAATTGGAGGCCGAAAAGGAGTGGGAGGCCAAAAAAGTGTGGGAGGCTGGAGAGAAGTAGAGGCTAGAAAAAATTAGAGGCCAAAAGGGCGTGGAAGGCCAAAAAGGAGTGAGAGACCGGTGAATAGCAGAGGCCAGAAACAATTAGAAGGCGAAAAGGAGTGGGAGGCCAACAAGGGGTGGGAGGCTGGAGAGACGTAGAGGCCAGAAAATATTGGAGGCCGAAAAGAGGTGGGAGTTCAAAAAGAGGTGGGAGGCCCAAAAGGGGTGGGAGGCTGGAGAGAAGTAGAGGCCAGAAAAAATTGGAGGCTGAAATGGGGTGGGAGGCCAAAAAGGGGTGGGAGGTCGAAAAATGGTGGGAGGCTGGAGAGAAGTAGAGGCTAGAAAAAATTGGAGGCCAAAAGGGGGTGGTAGGCCAAAAAAGTGTGGGAGGCCAAAGAGGAGTGAGAGACGGGTGAATAGTAGAGACCAGAAATAATTAGAAGGCGAAAAGGAGTGGGAGGCCAAAAAGGGGTGGGAGGCCAAAAAAGGGTGGGAGGCTGGAGAGGAGTAGAAGCCAGAAAATATTGGAGGCCGAAAACGGGTGGGAGGCTGAAAAAGGGTGGGAGGCTGGAGAGAAGTAGAGGCCAGAAAAAATTG
Organism: Strix uralensis; assembly: GCF_047716275.1. NCBI lineage: Eukaryota > Metazoa > Chordata > Aves > Strigiformes > Strigidae > Strix > Strix uralensis. The sequence continues at coordinate 50,696 of NW_027436923.1, forward strand.
GAATCCGAAAAGGGGTGGGAGGCCCAAAAGGGGTGGGAGGCTGGAGAGAAGTAGAGGCCAGAAAAAATTGGAGGCCAAAAAGGGGTGGGAGGCCAAAAAGGGGTGGGAGGCTAGAGAGAAGTAGAGGCCAGAAAAAATTGGAGGCCGAAAAGGGGTGGGAGGTCGAAAAAGGGTGGGACGCCAAAGAGGAGTGAGAGATGGGTGAATAGTAGAGACCAGAAATAATTAGAAGGCGAAAAGGAGTGGGAGGCCAAAAAGGGGTGGGAGGCCAAAAAAGGGTGGGAGGCTGGAGAGAAGTAGAGGCCAGAAAAAATTGGAGGCTGAAATGGGGTGGGAGGCCAAAAAGGGGTGGGAGGTCGAAAAACGGTGGGAGGCTGGAGAGAAGTAGAGGCCAGAAAAAATTGGAGGCCAAAAGGGGGTGGTAGGCCAAAAAAGTGTGGGAGGCCAAAAAGGAGTGAGAGACAGGTGAATAGTAGAGGCCAGAAACAATTAGAAGGCGAAAAGGAGTGGGAGGCCAAAAAGGGGTGGGAGGCCAAAAAAGGGTGGGAGGCTGGAGAGAAGTAGAGGCCAGAAAAAATTGGAGGCCGAAAACGGGTGGGAGGCCCAAAAGGGGTGGGAGGCTGGAGAGAAGTAGAGGCTAGAAAAAATTGGAGGCCGAAAAGGGGTGGGAGGCCCAAAAGGGGTGGGAGGCTGGAGAGAAGTAGAGGCCAGAAAAAATTGGAGGCCGAAAAGGGGTGGGAGGTCAAAAAGGGGTGGGAGGATGGAGAGAAGTAGAGGCTAGAAAAAATTAGAGGCCAAAAGGGCGTGGAAGGCCAAAAAGGAGTGAGAGACCGGTGAATAGTAGAGGCCAGAAATAATTAGAAGGCGAAAAGGAGTGGGAGGCCAAAAAGGGGTGGGAGGCTGGAGAGACGTAGAGGCCAGAAAATATTGGAGGCCGAAAAGGGGTGGGAGGCCCAAAAGGGGTGGGAGGCTGGAGAGAAGTAGAGGCCAGAAAAAGTTGGAGGCCGAAAAGGGGTGGGAGGCCCAAAAGGGGTGGGAGGCTGGGGAGAAGTAGAGGCTAGAAAATATTGGAGGCCGAAAAGGGGTGGGAGGCCCAAAAGGGGTGGGAGGCTGGAGAGAAGTAGAGGCTAGAAAAAATTGGAGGCCGAAAAGGGGTGGGAGGCCCAAAAGGGGTGGGAGGCTGGAGAGAAGTAGAGGCTAGAAAAAGTTGGAGGCCGAAAAGGGGTGGGAGGCCAAAAAAGGGTGGGAGGCCAAAAAAGGGTGGGAGGCTGGAGAGAAGTAGAGGCCAGAAAAAATTGGAGGCCGAAAAGGGGTGGGAGACCGAAAAGGGGTGGCAGGCTGGAGAGAAGCAGAGGCCAGAAAATATTGGAGGCTGAAAAGGGGTGGGAGGTCAAAAAAGTGTGGGAGGATGGAGAGAAGTAGAGGCTAGAAAAAATTAGAGGCCAAAAGGGCGTGGAAGGCCAAAAAGGAGTGAGAGACCGGTGAATAGTAGAGGCCAGAAACAATTAGAAGGCGAAAAGGAGTGGGAGGCCAAAAAGGGATGGGAGGCCAAAAAAGGGTGGGAGGCTGGAGAGAAGTAGAGGCCAGAAAAAATTGGAGGCCGAAAACGGGTGGGAGGCCCAAAAGGGGTGGGAGGCTGGAGAGAAGTAGAGGCTAGAAAAAATTGGAGGCCGAAAAGGGGTGGGAGGCCCAAAAGGGGTGGGAGGCTGGGGAGAAGTAGAGGCCAGAAAAAGTTGGAGGCCAAAAAGGGGTGGGAGGCCCAAAAGGGGTGGGAGGCTGGGGAGAAGTAGAGGCTAGAAAATATTGGAGGCCAAAAAGGGGTGGGAGGTCAAAAAGGGGTGGGAGGCTGGAGAGAAGTAGAGGCTAGAAAAAATTAGAGGCCAAAAGGGCGTGGAAGGCCAAAAAGGAGTGAGAGACCGGTGAATAGTAGAGGCCAGAAACAATTAGAAGGTGAAAAGGAGTGGGAGGCCAAAAAGGGGTGGAAGGCTGGAGAGACGTAGAGGCCAGAAAATATTGGAGGCCGAAAAGGGGTGGGAGGTCAAAAAAGAGTGGGAGGCTGGAGAGAAGTAGAGGCTAGAAAAAGTTGGAGGCCGAAAAGGGGTGGGAGGCCCAAAAGGGGTGGGAGGCTGGAGAGAAGTAGAGGCTAGAAAAAATTGGAGGCCAAAAAGGGGTGGGAGGCCCAAAAGGGGTGGGAGGCTGGAGAGAAGTAGAGGCTAGAAAAAGTTGGAGGCCGAAAAGGGGTGGGAGGCCAAAAAAGGGTGGGAGGCCAAAAAAGGGTGGGAGGCTGGAGAGAAGCAGAGGCCAGAAAATATTGGAGGCTGAAAAGGGGTGGGAGGTCAAAAAAGTGTGGGAGGATGGAGAGAAGTAGAGGCTAGAAAAAATTAGAGGCCAAAAGGGCGTGGAAGGCCAAAAAGGAGTGAGAGACCGGTGAATAGTAGAGGCCAGAAACAATTAGAAGGCGAAAAGGAGTGGGAGGCCAAAAAGGGGTGGGAGGCCAAAAAAGGGTGGGAGGCTGGAGAGAAGTAGAGGCCAGAAAAAATTGGAGGCCGAAAACGGGTGGGAGGCCCAAAAGGGGTGGGAGGCTGGAGAGAAGTAGAGGCTAGAAAACATTGGAGGCCGAAAAGGGGTGGGAGGCCCAAAAGGGGTGGGAGGCTGGGGAGAAGTAGAGGCCAGAAAAAATTGGAGGCCGAAAAGGGGTGGGAGGCCCAAAAGGGGTGGGAGGCTGGAGAGAAGTAGAGGCCAGAAAAAGTTGGAGGCCGAAAAGGGGTGGGAGGCCCAAAAGGGGTGGGAGGCTGGGGAGAAGTAGAGGCTAGAAAATATTGGAGGCCGAAAAGGGGTGGGAGGCCCAAAAGGGGTGGGAGGCTGGAGAGAAGTAGAGGCTAGAAAAAATTGGAGGCCGAAAAGGGGTGGGAGGCCCAAAAGGGGTGGGAGGCTGGAGAGAAGTAGAGGCTAGAAAAAGTTGGAGGCCGAAAAGGGGTGGGAGGCCAAAAAAGGGTGGGAGGCCAAAAAAGGGTGGGAGGCTGGAGAGAAGTAGAGGCCAGAAAAAATTGGAGGCCGAAAAGGGGTGGGAGGCCCAAAAGGGGTGGGAGGCTGGAGAGAAGTAGAGGCTAGAAAAAATTGGAGGCCAAAAAGGGGTGGGAGGCCCAAAAGGGGTGGGAGGCTGGAGAGAAGTAGAGGCTAGAAAAAGTTGGAGGCCGAAAAGGGGTGGGAGGCCAAAAAAGGGTGGGAGGCCAAAAAAGGGTGGGAGGCTGGAGAGAAGTAGAGGCCAGAAAAAATTGGAGGCCGAAAAGGGGTGGGAGACCGAAAAGGGGTGGCAGGCTGGAGAGAAGCAGAGGCCAGAAAATATTGGAGGCTGAAAAGGGGTGGGAGGTCAAAAAAGTGTGGGAGGATGGAGAGAAGTAGAGGCTAGAAAAAATTAGAGGCCAAAAGGGCGTGGAAGGCCAAAAAGGAGTGAGAGACCGGTGAATAGTAGAGGCCAGAAACAATTAGAAGGCGAAAAGGAGTGGGAGGCCAAAAAGGGGTGGGAGGCCAAAAAAGGGTGGGAGGCTGGAGAGAAGTAGAGGCCAGAAAAAATTGGAGGCCGAAAACGGGTGGGAGGCCCAAAAGGGGTGGGAGGCTGGAGAGAAGTAGAGGCTAGAAAACATTGGAGGCCGAAAAGGGGTGGGAGGCCCAAAAGGGGTGGGAGGCTGGGGAGAAGTAGAGGCCAGAAAAAATTGGAGGCCGAAAAGGGGTGGGAGGCCCAAAAGGGGTGGGAGGCTGGAGAGAAGTAGAGGCCAGAAAAAGTTGGAGGCCGAAAAGGGGTGGGAGGCCCAAAAGGGGTGGGAGGCTGGGGAGAAGTAGAGGCTAGAAAATATTGGAGGCCGAAAAGGGGTGGGAGGCCCAAAAGGGGTGGGAGGCTGGAGAGAAGTAGAGGCCAGAAAAAATTGGAGGCCGAAAAGGGGTGGGAGGCCCAAAAGGGGTGGGAGGCTGGAGAGAAGTAGAGGCCAGAAAAACTTGGAGGCCGAAAAGGGGTGGGAGGCCCAAAAGGGGTGGGAGGCTGGGGAGAAGTAGAGGCCAGAAAAAGTTGGAGGCCAAAAAGGGGTGGGAGGCCCAAAAGGGGTGGGAGGCTGGGGAGAAGTAGAGGCTAGAAAATATTGGAGGCCAAAAAGGGGTGGGAGGTCAAAAAGGGGTGGGAGGCTGGAGAGAAGTAGAGGCTAGAAAAAATTAGAGGCCAAAAGGGCGTGGAAGGCCAAAAAGGAGTGAGAGACCGGTGAATAGTAGAGGCCAGAAACAATTAGAAGGCGAAAAGGAGTGGGAGGCCAAAAAGGGGTGGAAGGCTGGAGAGACGTAGAGGCCAGAAAATATTGGAGGCCGAAAAGGGGTGGGAGGTCAAAAAAGAGTGGGAGGCTGGAGAGAAGTAGAGGCTAGAAAAAGTTGGAGGCCGAAAAGGGGTGGGAGGCCAAAAAAGGGTGGGAGGCCAAAAAAGGGTGGCAGGCTGGAGAGAAGTAGAGGCCAGAAAAAATTGGAGGCCGAAAAGGGGTGGGAGGTCAAAAAGGGGTGGGAGGATGGAGAGAAGTAGAGGCTAGAAAAAATTAGAGGCCAAAAGGGCGTGGAAGGCCAAAAAGGAGTGAGAGACCGGTGAATAGTAGAGGCCAGAAACAATTAGAAGGCGAAAAGGAGTGGGAGGCCAAAAAGGGGTGGGAGGCCAAAAAAGGGTGGGAGGCTGGAGAGAAGTAGAGGCCAGAAAAAATTGGAGGCCGAAAAGGGGTGGGAGGCCCAAAAAGGGTGGGAGGCTGGGGAGAAGTAGAGGCTAGAAAATATTGGAGGCCGAAAAGGGGTGGGAGGCCCAAAAGGGGTGGGAGGCTGGAGAGAAGTAGAGGCTAGAAAAAGTTGGAGGCCGAAAAGGGGTGGGAGGCCAAAAAAGGGTGGGAGGCCAAAAAAGGGTGGGAGGCTGGAGAGAAGTAGAGGCCAGAAAAAATTGGAGGCCGAAAAGGGGTGGGAGGCCCAAAAGGGGTGGGAGGCTGGAGAGAAGTAGAGGCTAGAAAAAATTGGAGGCCAAAAAGGGGTGGGAGGCCCAAAAGGGGTGGGAGGCTGGAGAGAAGTAGAGGCTAGAAAAAGTTGGAGGCCGAAAAGGGGTGGGAGGCCAAAAAAGGGTGGGAGGCCAAAAAAGGGTGGGAGGCTGGAGAGAAGTAGAGGCCAGAAAAAATTGGAGGCCGAAAAGGGGTGGGAGACCGAAAAGGGGTGGCAGGCTGGAGAGAAGCAGAGGCCAGAAAATATTGGAGGCTGAAAAGGGGTGGGAGGTCAAAAAAGTGTGGGAGGATGGAGAGAAGTAGAGGCTAGAAAAAATTAGAGGCCAAAAGGGCGTGGAAGGCCAAAAAGGAGTGAGAGACCGGTGAATAGTAGAGGCCAGAAACAATTAGAAGGCGAAAAGGAGTGGGAGGCCAAAAAGGGGTGGGAGGCCAAAAAAGGGTGGGAGGCTGGAGAGAAGTAGAGGCCAGAAAAAATTGGAGGCCGAAAAGGGGTGGGAGGCCCAAAAGGGGTGGGAGGCTGGAGAGAAGTAGAGGCCAGAAAAACTTGGAGGCCGAAAAGGGGTGGGAGGCCCAAAAGGGGTGGGAGGCTGGGGAGAAGTAGAGGCCAGAAAAAGTTGGAGGCCAAAAAGGGGTGGGAGGCCCAAAAGGGGTGGGAGGCTGGGGAGAAGTAGAGGCTAGAAAATATTGGAGGCCAAAAAGGGGTGGGAGGTCAAAAAGGGGTGGGAGGCTGGAGAGAAGTAGAGGCTAGAAAAAGTTGGAGGCCGAAAAGGGGTGGGAGGCCAAAAAAGGGTGGGAGGCCAAAAAAGGGTGGCAGGCTGGAGAGAAGTAGAGGCCAGAAAAAATTGGAGGCCGAAAAGGGGTGGGAGGTCAAAAAAGTGTGGGAGGATGGAGAGAAGTAGAGGCTAGAAAAAATTAGAGGCCAAAAGGGCGTGGAAGGCCAAAAAGGAGTGAGAGACCGGTGAATAGTAGAGGCCAGAAACAATTAGAAGGCGAAAAGGAGTGGGAGGCCAAAAAGGGGTGGGAGGCCAAAAAAGGGTGGGAGGCTGGAGAGAAGTAGAGGCCAGAAAAAATTGGAGGCCGAAAACGGGTGGGAGGCCCAAAAGGGGTGGGAGGCTGGAGAGAAGTAGAGGCTAGAAAACATTGGAGGCCGAAAAGGGGTGGGAGGCCCAAAAGGGGTGGGAGGCTGGGGAGAAGTAGAGGCCAGAAAAAATTGGAGGCCGAAAAGGGGTGGGAGGCCCAAAAGGGGTGGGAGGCTGGGGAGAAGTAGAGGCCAGAAAAAGTTGGAGGCCGAAAAGGGGTGGGAGGCCCAAAAGGGGTGGGAGGCTGGAGAGAAGTAGAGGCCAGAAAAAGTTGGAGGCCGAAAAGGGGTGGGAGGCCCAAAAGGGGTGGGAGGCTGGGGAGAAGTAGAGGCTAGAAAATATTGGAGGCCAAAAAGGGGTGGGAGGCCGAAAAGGGGTGGGAGGCTGGAGAGAAGTAGAGGCTAGAAAAAATTAGAGGCCAAAAGGGCGTGGAAGGCCAAAAAGGAGTGAGAGACCGGTGAATAGTAGAGGCCAGAAACAATTAGAAGGCGAAAAGGAGTGGGAGGCCAAAAAGGGGTGGAAGGCTGGAGAGACGTAGAGGCCAGAAAATATTGGAGGCCGAAAAGGGGTGGGAGGTCAAAAAAGTGTGGGAGGCTGGAGAGAAGTAGAGACTAGAAAAAATTGGAGGCCGAAAATGGGTGGGAGGCCCAAAAGGGGTGGGAGGCTGGAGAGAAGTAGAGGCTAGAAAAAGTTGGAGGCCAAAAAGGGGTGGGAGGTCAAAAAGGGGTGGGAGGCTGGAGAGAAGTAGAGGCTAGAAAAAGTTGGAGGCCGAAAAGGGGTGGGAGGCCAAAAAAGGGTGGGAGGCCAAAAAAGGGTGGCAGGCTGGAGAGAAGTAGAGGCCAGAAAAAATTGGAGGCCGAAAAGGGGTGGGAGGTCAAAAAAGTGTGGGAGGATGGAGAGAAGTAGAGGCTAGAAAAAATTAGAGGCCAAAAGGGCGTGGAAGGCCAAAAAGGAGTGAGAGACCGGTGAATAGTAGAGGCCAGAAACAATTAGAAGGCGAAAAGGAGTGGGAGGCCAAAAAGGGGTGGGAGGCCAAAAAAGGGTGGGAGGCTGGAGAGAAGTAGAGGCCAGAAAAAATTGGAGGCCGAAAACGGGTGGGAGGCCCAAAAGGGGTGGGAGGCTGGAGAGAAGTAGAGGCTAGAAAACATTGGAGGCCGAAAAGGGGTGGGAGGCCCAAAAGGGGTGGGAGGCTGGGGAGAAGTAGAGGCCAGAAAAAATTGGAGGCCGAAAAGGGGTGGGAGGCCCAAAAGGGGTGGGAGGCTGGGGAGAAGTAGAGGCCAGAAAAAGTTGGAGGCCGAAAAGGGGTGGGAGGCCCAAAAGGGGTGGGAGGCTGGAGAGAAGTAGAGGCCAGAAAAAGTTGGAGGCCGAAAAGGGGTGGGAGGCCCAAAAGGGGTGGGAGGCTGGGGAGAAGTAGAGGCTAGAAAATATTGGAGGCCAAAAAGGGGTGGGAGGCCGAAAAGGGGTGGGAGGCTGGAGAGAAGTAGAGGCTAGAAAAAATTAGAGGCCAAAAGGGCGTGGAAGGCCAAAAAGGAGTGAGAGACCGGTGAATAGTAGAGGCCAGAAACAATTAGAAGGCGAAAAGGAGTGGGAGGCCAAAAAGGGGTGGAAGGCTGGAGAGACGTAGAGGCCAGAAAATATTGGAGGCCGAAAAGGGGTGGGAGGTCAAAAAAGTGTGGGAGGCTGGAGAGAAGTAGAGACTAGAAAAAATTGGAGGCCGAAAATGGGTGGGAGGCCCAAAAGGGGTGGGAGGCTGGAGAGAAGTAGAGGCTAGAAAAAGTTGGAGGCCGAAAAGGGGTGGGAGGCCAAAAAAGGGTGGGAGGCTTAAGGGAAGTAGAGGCCAGAAAAAATTGGAGGCCAAAAGGGGGTGGGAGACCCAAAAAGTGTGGGAGGGTCACTGTTTCCGCCCGGACCCTATTCGCGGTTGCACCTGCCGCGGGTCACTGTTTCCACACGGACCCTATTCGGGGTTGCACCAGCCGCGGGTCACAGCTTGCACCCGGACCCTATTCGGGGTTGCACCTGCCGCGGGTCACTGTTTCCACACGGACCCTATTCGGGTTGCACCTGCCGCGGGTCACTGTTTCCAACCTGACCGTATTCGCGGTTGCACCTGCCGCGGGTCACTGTTTCCACCCGGACCCTATTCGGGGTTGCACCTGCCGCGGGTCACTGTTTCCACACGGACCCTATTCGGGGTTGCACCTGCCGCGGGTCACTGTTTCCACACGGACCCTATTCGCGGTTGCACCTGCCACGGGTCACTGTTTCCACCGGGACCCTATTCGGGGTTGCACCTGCCGCTGGTCAGTGTTTCCACGCGGACACTATTCGCGGTTGCACCTTGCCACGGGTCACTGTTTCCACCTGGACCCCGTTCGGGGTTGCACACCTGCCGCGGGTCACTGTTTCCAACCTGACCGTATTCGGGGTTGCACCTGCCGCGGGTCACTGTTTCCACCCGGACCCTATTCGGGGTTGCACCTGCCGCGGGTCACTGTTTCCACCCGGACCCTATTCGCGGTTGCACCTGCCGCGGGTCACTGTTTCCACACAGACCCTATTTGGGGTTGCACCAGCCGCGGGTCACAGTTTGCACCCGGACCCTATTCGGGGTTGCACCTGCCGCGGGTCACTGTTTCCACACGGACCCTATTCGCGGTTGCACCTGCCGCGGGTCACTGTTTCCACCCGGACCCTATTCGCGGTTGCACCTGCCGCGGGTCACTGTTTCCACACGGACCCTATTCGCGGTTGCACCTGTCCCGGGTCACTGTTTCCACCGGGACCCTATTCGGGGTTGCACCTGCCGCGGGTCACTGTTTCCACCCGGACCCTATTCGCGGTTGCACCCGCCGCGGGTCACTGTTTCCACACAGACCGCACTCCAGGTTGCACCTCCTCCTGCACACTATTTCCACACCGATTCTATTCCAGTTTAAAACCCACATTACACGTTACAGCTTAGTAACACCTTCCAATTACAACTGTAGGTTACAGCTTACACTGACACCTTAGGGTTACAGTTACACTGTACACCTTAGGGTTACAGGTTAGAGTTAGGGGGTGGACTCGGGGATGCGCTTAGTGTTAGGAGGTGGACTTGGTGGTGGGCTTAGAGTTAGGGGGTGGACTTGGGGGTGGGCTTAGATTTAGGGGGTGGACTCAGGGGTGGGCTTAGGGTTAGGGGGTGGAATCGGGGATGGGCTTAGTGTTAGGCGGTTGACTCAGGGGTGGACTTAGAGTTAGGGGGTGGAGTCGGGGATGGGCTTAGGGTTAGGAGGTGGACTCGGGGGTGGGCTTAGTGTTAGGGGGTGGAGTTAGGGGTGGTCTTAGAAGTACGGGGTGGACTCAGGGGTAGGCTTATGGTTAGGGGGTGAACTCAGGGGTGGGCTTAGACTTAGGGGTTGGGCTCAGGGGTGGGCTTAGGGTTAGGAGGTGGACTCGGGGGTGGGTTTAGAGTTAGGGGGTGGACTCGGGGGTGGGTTTAGAGTTAGGGGGTGGACTCGGTGGTGGGTTTAGGGTTAGGGGGTGGAATCGGGGATGGGCTTAGAGTTAGGAGGTGGACTCGGGGGTGGGCTTAGAGTTAGGGGGTGGACTCGGGGGTGGGCTTAGCGTTAGGGGGTGGACTCGGGGGTGGGCTCTAGGGTTAGGGGGTGGAGTCATGGGCGGGATCTAGGGTTAAGGGGCAGAATTGGGGGTGGACTCTAGGGTTAGGGGTTAGGGGTTGGGGTTAGGGATTAGGGTGAGGGTCAGGGGTTAGGATTAGGGGTTGGGGGTGAGGGTTTAGGGTGATGGTGAGGGGTTAGGGGTTAGGGTGAGGGTGAAGGTGAGGGGTTAGGGTTTAAAAAAATAAAATTGGAGGCCAAAATGGGGTGGGAGGCCCAAAGAGGGTGGGAGACCAGAAAAAATTGGAGGCCGAAATGGGGTGGGAGGCCAAAAACGTGTGGGAGATCCGAGGGAAGGAGAGGCCAGAAAGAATTGGAGGCCGAAACGTGGTGGGAGGCCAAAACGTGGTGGTAGGCTGGATGGAAGTAGATGCCATTAAAAGTGGAGGCCGAAAAGGGGTGGGAGGCCAAAACAGGGTGGGAGGATGGAGGGATGTAGAGGCCTCCCACCCCGTATCCGTCTCCCACCACGATTCAGTTTGAAATTTCTTCTGGCCTCTACTTCTCTCCAGCTTCCCACCCCTATTCGCCCTCCCACCCCATTTCCACCTCCACTTTTTCTGGCCTCTACTTCCCTCTGGCCTCCACCCCATTTTGGCCTCACAGCATGATTTTGCATCCACCTTTCACGGCCTCTACTTCCTTCTGGCCTCCCACTATATTTTGGCCTTCCGCCCTGTTTCAGCATCCACTATTTTATGGCCTCTACTTTGCTCTAGCTCCCACCCCGTTTGGGCCTCCCACCATGGTTCTGCCTCTAATTTTTTCTGCCCTCTACTTCTGTCTGGCCACCCACCCCATTTTGGCCTCCCACCCCGTTTCGGCCTCCACCTTTCCCGGCGTCTACTTCCCTCCATCCTCCCACCCCGTTTCGGTCTCTCACTCCTTTTTGGCTTCCACATTTTTCTGGCCTCTATTTCCCTTCCAGCCTTCCATTTCGGCCTCCCGCAGCTTTTCCGCCCCCTCCTTTATTCAGGCTTTTATGCGCTCTTTGCACTTCCGACACTTTGTCGCCCACCGAGCCCTTTTTGTTTCTCTCACCCCTTTTGGCACTCCACAGTTTTCTGCCCTGTACTCGCCCTTCAGCCTGTCACCTATTTTCGGTCTCCACTCTTTTCTGCCCTCCGTGTCCCCCCGGGACTCCTGGCATCAAAGGCCAAGGGTTCAACGGTAACCGGGCTCAAACATCCGGAGAGGCCCCGCCACGGCCGAATCCAGAGAGGCCCCAGAAAGGGAAAGAAGAAGAAAATCACGGCCATCTCGGCAGCACCCGCCTCCCACCGCAGGAAGAGAGACCCCGCTCTGCGGACGAGGAAGGAGCCCTCTTCACGGTCCACGGCGGGCCAGAGCGCCGGCGAGCGCCGCAGGGTCCGCGCGCGTCACCCAGAGCGCGGCACGGCCGCGCGGCGCACGAGGGAGCGCGGCCACGCGTACGGGAAGCCGCGTCTTCCCTTCGGGGCCCCGTCGCCGCTCTCACGCGTTTCGGGCTCTCCCCCGGCCCCCTCTCTCTCCCGCACCGCCGTGATTTTTTTGCTTCCCTTTACCTCCGCTCTCCTTCTTCTCTCCCGCTCCCTCTCCTTCTTATTCTGTCTTCTGCTAGCTCTCCCTTTTTCTTTTTCTCTAGACGCCTTTGTCCCGCTTCCTCTCCTTCCCTTTTGTCATCCTCCGTCTCTCTCCCGTACCCCAGCACCGTTTTTTCCCTTTTCCGGTTCTTCGTCCCGGTCGGCATCGGCGTCTTTTCGCCCGCGGCGTCTATTCGTTCGGCATCTTATCGTACGTCTCTTTTCGGTATCCGGTATCCCAAAGACGTTCGTCGTCAGCTTAGATCTCTTATCGAGTTTTTCAGAGAAGAGGATCGCCTTCATCTATCGTCTAGGCATCTCCTATGGCTTTTTCTGTTAAGTTTGCATTTTTTTTTTTTCGTTCTAGCAATTTAGGCGTCAGGCCGCTTCATACGCTTTCCGATACATTTCAGGGAATTCCACGTTTTTTTGGTGTTTTCCGTCCTTCGGGACTCTTAAGGGAGTCAGTCGGAGAGACGGTCAAGGTCACTCCGAATCGTCGGCGACGCACAGTAAATAATTTATATCGGAACCGGTGATATTTCCGAGAAGGAATTCTTATAGGATCTAGTTCCGCTTCGTTCTTTAGCGCTCTCCGGGACACGGTTCCATTATCACAGAATCACAGAATCAACTAGGTCGGAAAGGACCTCGAAGATCATCCGGTCCAACCATTCACCTAACACTGCCAGTTCCCACGTACACCGTATCTCTCGGCGCTACGTCGATCCTACTCTTAAACACCTCCAGGGATGGGGACTCTACCGCCTCCCCGGGCAATCCATTCCGCTGCCTAATAACCCGTTCTGTAAAGAAATACTTCCCGACATCTAGTCTAAACCTTCCGTGGCGCACCCGGAGGCCACTCCCTCTCGTCCTATCGCTTGTTATTTCATTAAAGAGACTCATCCCCAGCTCTCTGCAACCTCCTTTCAGGTAGCTATAGAGGGCCACGAGGTCTCCCCTCAGCCTCCTCTTCTCCAGACTAAACAACCCCAGTTCCCTCGGCCGCTCCCCGTACGACACGCGCTCCGGACCCTTCGCCGGCTTCGTTGCCCTTCTCTGGACGCGCTCGAGACATTCAATGTCCTTTTTGTAGCGAGGGGCCCAAAACCGAACACAGTCATCGAGGTGCGGCCTCACCAGTGCCGAGTACAGGGGTAAGATCCCTTCCCTGTCCCTGCCGGCCACGCTATTTCTGATACGGGCCAGGACGCCACGGGCCTCGTCGGCCACCCGGGCACACCGCCGGTTCACGTTCAGCCGGCTGTCGATCGACACCCCCAGGTCCCTCTCTGACCGACAGCTCTCCAGCCACTCCTCCCCAAGCCCGTAGCGCCACCGGGGGGGCTTAGGCAGCACGCGCGGTCTCGCCGGAAAAGACGAGTCACCCCGCGGCATTTCGGTTTTCACGTAGGAAACTACAGCGCCTCGTTTTGGATAACGATATTATTATCGCATTTAGCCGACTACTTCCCCACGTAGCTTAGCACGATATCTGTCTTTTTCTATCTATACCCCAGAAAAACTAGGTTTCATTCCCGTCCCGGTCACATCGCCGACACAATAGACTTAGCGAAAGAGCGGATATCGTCGTATCCGGTAAGGGTCGTTTTCTTCCTACGGCATTTTGCAGGTCACAAACTTAAGGCAGAGGAGAAAACTCCCAGCTGCTCCCCCAGGTGCCTTTATGCCTTCCGGTGGTTCAGCCCTCCCCTTTCCCAGGTGATCGTGGTCAGGGTGGTGGGTGGGGCCTGGGGTATATGAGGCACAGCCTCTCATCAGGGAGCTCATTCTGCTCTCGGGCCTCTCTGAGGTCAGTGCTCTGGTGTTCTTCAGAGTCAGCGGCAGATTTTGAGCCGAGGAAGCTCTTCATTCTGCTCTCGGGCCTCTCTGAGGTCAGAGCTCTGGTGTTCTTCAGAGTCAGCGGCAGATTTTGAGCCGAGGAAGCTCTTCATTCTGCTCTCGGGCCTCTCTGAGGTCAGAGCTCTGGTGTTTTTCACAGTCGGTGGCAGATTTTGAGCCGAGGAAGATCTTCATTGTGCTCTCGGGCCTCTCTGAGGTCAGTGCTGTGGTGTTTTTCAGAGTCAGCGGCAGATTTTGAGCCGAGGAAGATCTTCATTGTGCTCTCGGGCCTCTCTGAGGTCAGCGCTGTGGTGTTCTTCAGAGTCAGCGGCAGATTTTGAGCCGAGAAAGCTCTTCATTGTGCTCTCGGGCCTCTCTGAGGTCAGCGCTGTGGTGTTCTTCAGAGTCAGCGGCAGATTTTGAGCCGAGGAAGCTCTTCATTGTGCTCTCGGGCCTCTCTGAGGTCAGAGCTCTGGTGTTCTTCAGAGTCGGTGGCAGATTTTGAGCCGAGGCAGCTCTTTGGGCAGGTGTGTTTTAATAATCACAGAAATAGAGGTACCTGAGACAAGAGTTTCAGCATCAGTCAAGGTTCAGCAGTGTGTATAGTAGGAAGTAAACAGGTACATAGTGGGTTTTTTTCAGGTAAGTAATTTTGTATCTGTGGGGCGGGGCGGGTAAAACAGTTTAATAGCGTACACTTACATTTTTTCTTTTCATTCTAGATACATTGCATTTTCCTGACTTCATCGAAGACGGGACCTCGGTTTTTTCCCTAGCGTCGGCGTATACATCGTAAGGCGTCGATATCATCCACATAAACGGGACCAAAGGGGAGAGGAAAGAGCGAGGGTCAGAGCGAGCATCTCGTAAGCATCCGTATACGGAGTTGTAGCCTTTCTCAGAAAAACGGCGGGGACGTTTTAGCATTCGTCGGGAAAGAGGCAGGGACGTAAGGCACGGAGTCTTTCGGGATCCGGGACGGCTCGTCGCGTTTCCCGATCGCTCGCAGAGCGCCGTATCGTCTCGCGGGCGCAGCGTAGGCAGCCTTTGGAATAGGATGAGCATTTGAGGCGAACCGGGGCAGCGGAGAGGAGGGGCACGGGCCCGGCGTTTTCCCCCGAGCACAAATATAATATTCCATCTTTTGAAATCACAGGCGCCGCGAGCGACGACGGCCACGGCGTCCGACACCGAAACCGGCACGGAGCGGGCGAGCCGAAAGGGCCACGTTTTCGAGGAGGAGGGCGTCGCGGAAGAGGGCCGCGTCGGCCGACACGACGCCGACCGGTCGCTCGCTTCGCGGACGTTCGGCGGACGACGCGGAGGAACCCGGCGACTCGGGAGCGTCCCGGTCGGCCGACGCGGTCGTCGCGGAAGACGGTCCGGCCTCCGGCCCTCTCGAAGCTAAGTCGAGGGTCCAGGGCGGGAAGGGTCCGGGAGGAAGGGACAGGGTCGGGAATCGCAGGGAGGGCTTTTCGAGGTAGCGTAGGGGAGAGGACCGTCCGGGAGCGGCGCCCCACGCGCCCGTAAAGGGAACGAGTCACTTTTCGGCACCAGAGTACCGTGGTCGGGGCAGTTCCAGCCCGCGTCCGTGTCGTCGTGTACTTTGCGCGTTCCGCGTTCCGTATCTTATACCGTGCCGTCCTCGGGTCTAGACGTCTCTGTAGGTCTTTGCGATCGTCAGGCATCTCGATAGCCCTCCCGAGAGTCTCGAGTACGTCCCCTCGTCGGCACGGCACCCGTCGAGCCCTTCTCGTCTCGCGATTATAACCGGAAGCGCGGATCCGTCCCGCGCGTGTCGCGTCGAGGACGTTCTCGAGCGGTCGTCTCTCGCAGGGGCGAGCTAGGCGACGCCCCAGGCCGTGCTTTCGAGCGTCATTTTGGCGCCCGGTAGTCTTCCGGGGTTTCGTCCCCGCATCTTATGACTTAAAACCCGGCTTCTCACGCATCCGTCGTTCCGGTTTTGACGGTAACTTCGTCTCGCGGGCCGCAGCGGTCGCCTCTCATTTCGGGGCCGCCATCGCGGCGCCGTAGGCCTTCTCCGCCGGCGGCATCTTCCCTACGGCCGTCGTTCTCGTCGCTCGCCGTCTTCTCGCGTCACTCGTGGCGTCCGCGTTCGGCGTCTGTCCGCGTCCGGGTCGGACCCGTCCCGCCCAGGGGTTTAGCCATAGTAAAGACGAGGGGAGCGCGTAGTAACGCATCCATCCGCCCGGACGCTTTTGGCGAAGACCGAGCGGTCCATCTCCGGGCGAGTAGCCGTAGAGAGCCTCCACGGTTATTTTCCTCGCGTTCGGCAGGCATCGGAGGGCGGACTCCGGGCCGCAGGGAGCGGACGATCGAGCGGGTCGAACGAGCCTTAGCTTGCACGTGAGGCTCGGTACTTAGGATTTTGGGTATTTTAGCAGTAGTCAGAAGGGAGATGGAAAGGAAAGACAAACCTTTGGTCTCGTAAAAGTCTAGGTTAACACCGAGATGCCTTTCCTTACAGGGTTCGGGTCGTTTAAGTGCAAAGCGAGAAGCCGCTTCACGACGGGCGACGGAAGAGGTCAGAGGATCCGCGGGACCGGCGGCTCCGAGGGGCTCACGCCATTCCGGTTTTATTTTCTAGGCGCGAATCGACGCGTGAAGCGGGATACCCGCGCCCTCGGACTTCGGCGAGGCGAGCGATGACCGGCGTGCCCGAGCGGCAGTTCTTCAGGTGTCATAATAGTATCGTAGCTAAAATCATACCCCATTTGAATCGCACAGGCGGCGACCGGGCCTTGGCACAGCGGACCGAAGAATCCGTCTCCGAGCGGCCGAGGTAAACGAGCAGGGGAGAGGAAGCTCCGCGAGCGAGCCGAGGATCGGGGCGGCATCTCGCCGCGCGCTTTTACCTCTTTCTTTTGCAGGTGCCACGCTCCTTCCCGGAGCGTCAATGCTGCAGAGTCACGAGCGGTTTGAGAAAAGGCGAGAGAGTCGTTAAGCGGTCCGCCGGGACCCGAATCGTCGAGGATCGCGCGGCCATACGAACGACCGTTCGCCTTCGCTTTCGCGGGCGTCGCGAGGTCTCCGCTCGAACGGCGGAGGCTTCGAGGCGAGTCGTCGGAAGAGAGGACCGGGAGGCCGGGCGCCGCCGAGCGGGCGATCGCTTACGAGTAGGACGGCGGCCGCGTTTCTCCAGTTTTTAGGCTTCCACGGGAGACGGGGGGGCACAACGTACGGTTATCGGGAGCCGCGCGGCCATTCCGAGGAGGGCATCGCCGTGGTAGAGGTCGATACATGTCGGCGTGTCGGTGACCGGAGATGTTCTGCGTTACAGGTGATGAAGAGCAATGCGGTGACCGCAGGGAAACCCTGGTTAGATGACGTGCTCCCGATGAGGATGAGTTCTGGACCGTGCTCTCTGAAAGATAAGTCAAGGGGCCAAAGCAGCGGGTGGGGTGGGGCTAGAAGAGGGGGTAGGACATCGGGGTCGGCGGGAGGGCTCTTTAGGTTTTGTGAATTCTGGAGGCAGATAGCGGGCCTCGGGCCCGTGCGGGGCGGCGGTGCGTCTCTGGGCGGCGTCGGGCGGCGGTGCGTCTCTGGGCGTCTCTGGGCGGCGGTGCGTCTCTGGGCGTCTCTGGGCGGCGTCGGGCGGCAGCGCGTCTCTGGGCGGCGTCGGGCAGCAGTGCGTCTCTGGGCCTCTCTGGGCGGTGTCGGGCAGCAGCGCGTCTCTGGGCGTCATCGGGCGGCAACGCGTCTGTGGGCGTTGTTTGGTTGTGTCTGATCTGAGTGTTACGCTGTCTGGCATTAAAGCAGCAAGAGCGGCGCATAGCTCTATATCTGTATTTCGTGAGCTTGCGAAGCCAGCGTTCACGTGAGCGGGAGTCGAGCGGATCTCAAGCGAATTGAGAGGTAACACGAGGGAAGCCTGTAAGTCAGTTTTTGCATTGTTCTTGCAGGCAATTTGCAACAAGACTGTAGAAATGGTGAGCGATACTTCTCGTGAGATACGTGCCCCGGCAAAGCAGCTCCGGGCCGAGCGGGCAGAGCCGTGCGGTACGCCTAGCGGGCGTTCCTTAGTGTCGATGTTTGTCTCGGCCTTCACCGTCGAGGAGTCTCGGGCATACTCGTATTCCGCTCCGCGTGCAGCAGCCGTCCGTCTCATTCTGTACCGCTAAGAAGCGTGACGTAGAAGGTCAACGTTCCCGATCTAGTTTAGTCTTGTAGGTGGAATCGGTAGGTCTTTCACGCAGCTCTCGCTCAGGCTTGACCGGCAGGCGTAGTCTCTGTGATGCTCTGTCTCGTGAGGTCTTCTGAGGGATTCTTCCTAGCATTTTGTCTCTGTCGGTCACCGGGATGTTATCGCCCATCTTTCATCCGGAGTTCCGGCCGTCTCGCACGGCAGGCCACGCCGGGGCATACGCGTCACATCGTCTCGGCGTCGTCGCGTGCGCCGTCGGGCCGTGTCTTTCGGCGCGGCGTTAACTCTACCCCGTGCGGCGCTCTCGCGTCCTCGGGTCACGTTCGCGGAGCACGTAGACGCCCGCGTTAGCGGCGGAGCCGCTTTGCGCGTTTGTAGCCATTCCGTACGGGGCGGAACGGTCCCGGGAGGGGACGCTAAGTGCCGGCGAGCGCGGCGAGCGGGCTCTAGAGTTCCTTCTTTTGTCTTTTGCAGGTACCACGGGGCTACCGGCATTCCGGAAGCGAATCCTTCCGTGAAGTTTGCCAGAGCGTACGACAGGAAGAAAAGAAGGACCGGGAGCGAAGCACAGAGGGAAACGTATTCCTCTTCTTCTGAGGACGAGGGCCCACGGCACGGATCGAGCGGAGCGGCGGCGACGGCTCGAAGCGCACGATCTCCGATTCCGGGCACGGTTACGGAATCGGGGCCATCCACCACTCTGGCGGGTGACGGTCGGATAGAGTAGATGAGGAACGAGCGTTAGTTTTGGAAAGTGTTTATCGTTGTATGTGAGGATGTTTTTCACTTCAGGGTATATTGATGTAGAAAGAGTTAAAGTGTCTTTTAAAAATAGTAAAGAAGCTGTTGAGCAGGGGGATTTCTTAATCTCTTTGACCAGGTTTAAGTCACTTAGTCCCACCCGCTCCATCCGGCGACGTTCACAGCCGGCGTTCAGGGGGAGGTCGGTCTCGGGCCACGGCGTTAGCGGGCGGGGCGAATTTCGAGGCCTTCGGGAACCACGTTCCGAGGAGCCACGGGGCGAGGGCCGGCGGCGTCGATCGGGTAGCGGGACGGGTTTGCCGGGAGCAGGGGGCGGTTAGCACGGTAGCCGAGCGAGCGGGGCGCTTAGAATGTGTCTGCCTGTGCGTGACTGTTTAAATTAATGTTGTTTTTGTTGCAGGTGGAGTTGAGTTTTTTGAGCAGTTAGGCAAAAACAATAAAATAGCCACGGGGCAAGGGCCGGTAGTAGCAGTCGGGTAGGGGGATGGGTTTGCTGAGAGCGGGGCGGCAGTTAACGGGGTAGCCGAATGAGCGGTGTGTTTGGAATGTGTGTGTGTGCATGGCTGTTTAATTTTTTTTCTTCTTGCAGGTAGAGTATAGTTAGGCAAAAAACCAATATAGAATAAAAAAACCCCAGCCGGGGGATTTTTTTTTTTCCCCCGGCTGGGTTTTTTTTTCCCCGGTCCCGGCCGGTCCGCGAGGCGACGATCGTCGCCAAAGTTCGGGCGCGGAGCGGCGCAGGGACGGGGTTTTCGCAGGCGGGGCCGTCCGGGAGGCTCCCGGGAACGACGTTCCCGAGGAGCCACGGGGCGAGGGCCGGTCGTGGCGGTGGGGTAGCGGGATGGGTTTGCTGAGAGCAGGGGGCGGTTAGCAGAGTAGCCGAATGGGAGGTGTGTTTGGAATGTGTGTGTGTGTGTGTGTGTGCATGGCTGTTTAATGGAAATTTTTTTCTTCTTGCAGGTGGTGTATAGTTAGGCAAAAAACTAATATAGAATAAAAAAACCCCAGCCGGGGGATTTTTTTTTTTTTCCCCCGGCTGGGTTTTTTTTTCCCCGGTCCCGGCCGGTCCGCGAGGCGACGATCGTCGCCAAAGTTCGGGCGCGGAGCGGCGCAGGGACGGGGTTTTCGCAGGCGGGGCCATCCGGGAGGCTCCCGGGAACGGCGTTCCCGAGGAGCCACGGGGAGAGGGCCAGTTGTGGCGGTGGGGTAGCGGGATGGGTTTGCTGAGAGCAGGGGGCGGTTAGCAGAGTAGCCGAATGGGAGGTGTGTTTGGAATGTGTGTGTGTGTGTGTGCATGGCTGTTTAATGGAAATTTTTTTCTTCTTGCAGGTGGTGTATAGTTAGGCAAAAAGCAATATAGAATAAAAAAACCCCAGCCGGGGGATTTTTGTGTTTTTTTTTCCCCCGGCTGGGTTTTTTTTTCCCCGGTCCCGGCCGGTCCGCGAGGCGACGATCGTCGCCAAAGTTCGGGCGCGGAGCGGCGCAGGGACGGGGTTTTCGCAGGCGGGGCCATCCGGGAGGCTCCCGGGAACGGCGTTCCCGAGGAGCCACGGGGAGAGGGCCAGTCGTGGCGGTGGGGTAGCGGGATGGGTTTGCTGAGAGCAGGGGGCGGTTAGCAGAGTAGCCGAATGGGAGGTGTGTTTGGAATGTGTGTGTGTGTGTGTGCATGGCTGTTTAATGGAAATTTTTTTCTTCTTGCAGGTGGTGTATAGTTAGGCAAAAAGCAATATAGAATAAAAAAACCCCAGCCGGGGGATTTTTGTGTTTTTTTTTCCCCCGGCTGGGTTTTTTTTTCCCCGGTCCCGGCCGGTCCGCGAGGCGACGATCGTCGCCAAAGTTCGGGCGCGGAGCGGCGCAGGGACGGGGTTTTCGCAGGCGGGGCCATCCGGGAGGCTCCCGGGAACGACGTTCCCGAGGAGCCACGGGGCGAGGGCCGGTAGTAGCGGTCGGGTAGGGGGATGGGTTTGCTGAGAGCGGGGGGGCGGTTAGCAGAGTAGCCGAATGAGCGGTGTGTTTGGAATGTGTGTGTGTGTGCATGGCTGTGTAATGTAATTTTTTTTTCTTTCAGGTGGAGTATAGTTAGGCAAAAAGCAATATAGAATAAAAAAACCCCAGCCGGGGGATTTTTTTTTTTTTTCCCCCGGCTGGGTTTTTTTTCCCCGGTCCCGGCCGGTCCGCGAGGCGACGATCGTCGCCAAAGTTCGGGCGCGGAGCGGCGCAGGGACGGGGTTTTCGCAGGCGGGGCCATCCGGGAGGCCTCCGGGAACGGCGTTCCCGGGGAGCCACGGTGAGAGGGCAGGATGTGGCGGTGGGGTAGCGGGATGGGTTTTCTGAGAGTAGGGGGTGGTCATCATGGTAGCTGAATGAGTGGGATGCTTAGAACGTGTCTGTGTGAGAATGGTTGTGTAATGTAATGTGGGGTTGAGTTTTTGGAGTAGTAAGGGAAGAAAACAATATGGAATAAAAAAACCCCAGCTGGGTTCCCCCCCCCCCCCCCCCCGTCGCTCCTTGCAGCGATGCTTGTCGCCAAGGTTCAGGCACGGAGCGGCCCAGGGATGGGGTTTTCACAGGCGGGGCGATTTGGGAGGCCGACGGGAGCGGTGTTCTTGGCATCATGTATATCATAGTAGTCTCTGAACAGTTATGAATATATTTAGTAAAGATCTGATGGTAATATAGATGTGTGGAATGACCCTAAATGTCAGCAGGTGAAGCACCCCTTAGGGTTTATGAAGTCCCTAAGTGTGTTTGTGTAATGTAGGTTCAATGAAGGTGTATTTGTTGTTTTTTTTAAGGTTTAATTAGTAAGTAAAAGCCGGTTTGTAACGTGGCCGTAGCAAAGGCACATTTGCCACGCTCGTAAGGTTTACTAAGGAAAGAAAGGTTTTGCGTGGCGTAGGCTCCTCGAAGGGGTATTAGCTGTCGGTTGTTATGTTATTAAGTAAGTAAAAGCTATTCTGTAACGTAGCATTAATAAAGGCGCGTACGTCGGGGTCGGCTCCGTGTGGTTTTTTTGGGGGGGGTAATAAAGGCGTGTACGTCGGGGTCGGCTCCCGTGTGGTTTTTTTGGACGTCCGAATCGGTCTCTCTCCCCGCCTGACTTTGCCCCCCTTCGCATTAGCCGTCGTCCGACTTTGCCCCTACGTCTCCGGCTTCGCGTCCATCTTTGTCCCTTTGCCTTTGCCCGTGCGTGTCGGACTTTGACCGTGAGAGTTGCGGTCGGATGTTGCCTTTGATTGGGTGCATTTGGCTTGGACTTTGACCGTGTGCATTAGACTTTGATTGTGTTGTAGTTTGTGTGCCGGACTTAGGCTTTGACTTTGAGTGAGCGCGTTGGACTTTGAGTGAGCGCGTTGGACTTTGAGTGAGCGCGTTGGACTTTGAGTGAGCGCGTTGGACTTTGAGTGAGCGCGTTGGACTTTGAGTGACAGTCTTGGACTTTGTCCTGGACTTTGAGTGACAGTCTTGGACTCTGAGTGTCTGTCTTGGACTTTGTGTGACTGTTTTGGACTGTGTTGGACTTTGAGTGACAGTCTTGGACTTTGTCCTGGACTTTGAGTGACAGTCTTGGACTTTGTCCTGGACTTTGAGTGACAGTCTTGGACTTTGTCCTGGACTTTGAGTGTCTGTCTTGGAATCTGAGTGTCTGTCTTGGAATCTGAGTGTCTGTCTTGGAATCTGAGTGTCTGTCTTGGACTTTGTGTGACTGTTTTGGACT
>NW_027436924.1:0-80547 GCF_047716275.1 Strix uralensis
GTGTTCACATTGCTTGGCAGAATCGCTTTTGTGCAGAAAACAGTAACACTTGGTCAGGAAGAAAGAAAGCACAGAGCCCCAGATTTTATGTTGTCCTGGAGAGCTTGCAGAGCACTGGGGAAAGGCAGGCAGAGAATTCCCTGCTAGCACCTTCTGTGTGCCTGGGAAGCACAAGTGTTCACATTGCTTCGCAGAATCGCTTTTGTGCAGAAAACAGTAACACTTGTTCAGAACGAAAGAAAGCACAGAGCCCCAGATTTTATGTTGTCCTGGAGAGCTTGCAGAGCACTGGGGAAAGGCAGGCAGAGAATTCCCTGCTAGCACCTTCTGTGTGCCTGGGAAGCACAAGTGTTCACATTGCTTCGCAGAATCGCTTTTGTGCAGAAAACAGTAACACTTGTTCAGAACGAAAGAAAGCACAGAGCCCCAGATTTTATGTTGTCCTGGAGAGCTTGCAGAGCACTGGGGAAAGGCAGGCAGAGAATTCCCTGCTAGCACCTTCTCTGTGCCTGGGAAGCACAAGTGTTCACATTGCTTCGCAGAATCGCTTTTGTGCAGAAAACAGTAACACTTGTTCAGAACGAAAGAAAGCACAGAGCCCCAGATTTTATGTTGTCCTGGAGAGCTTGCAGAGCACTGGGGAAAGGCAGGCAGAGAATTCCCTGCTAGCACCTTCTCTGTGCCTGGGAAGCACAAGTGTTCACATTGCTTCGCAGAATCGCTTTTGTGCAGAAAACAGTAACACTTGTTCAGAACGAAAGAAAGCACAGAGCCCCAGATTTTATGTTGTCCTGGAGAGCTTGCAGAGCACTGGGGAAAGGCAGGCAGAGAATTCCCTGCTAGCACCTTCTCTGTGCCTGGGAAGCACAAGTGTTCACATTGCTTCGCAGAATCGCTTTTGTGCAGAAAACAGTAACACTTGTTCAGAACGAAAGAAAGCACAGAGCCCCAGATTTTATGTTGTCCTGGAGAGCTTGCAGAGCACTGGGGAAAGGCAGGCAGAGAATTCCCTGCTAGCACCTTCTGTGTGCCTGGGAAGCACAAGTGTTCACATTGCTTCGCAGAATCGCTTTTGTGCAGAAAACAGTAACACTTGTTCAGAACGAAAGAAAGCACAGAGCCCCAGATTTTATGTTGTCCTGGAGAGCTTGCAGAGCACTGGGGAAAGGCAGGCAGAGAATTCCCTGCTAGCACCTTCTCTGTGCCTGGGAAGCACAAGTGTTCACATTGCTTCGCAGAATCGCTTTTGTGCAGAAAACAGTAACACTTGTTCAGAATGAAAGAAAGCACAGAGCCCCAGATTTTATGTTGTCCTGGAGAGCTTGCAGAGCACTGGGGAAAGGCAGGCAGAGAATTCCCTGCTAGCACCTTCTCTGTGCCTGGGAAGCACAAGTGTTCACATTGCTTCGCAGAATCGCTTTTGTGCAGAAAACAGTAACACCTGTTCAGAACGAAAGAAAGCACAGAGCCCCAGATTTTATGTTGTCCTGGAGAGCTTGCAGAGCACTGGGGAAAGGCAGGCAGAGAATTCCCTGCTAGCACCTTCTGTGTGCCTGGGAAGCACAAGTGTTCACATTGCTTCGCAGAATCGCTTTTGTGCAGAAAACAGTAACACTTGTTCAGAACGAAAGAAAGCACAGAGCCCCAGATTTTATGTTGTCCTGGAGAGCTTGCAGAGCACTGGGGAAAGGCAGGCAGAGAATTCCCTGCTAGCACCTTCTCTGTGCCTGGGAAGCACAAGTGTTCACATTGCTTCGCAGAATCGCTTTTGTGCAGAAAACAGTAACACTTGTTCAGAACGAAAGAAAGCACAGAGCCCCAGATTTTATGTTGTCCTGGAGAGCTTGCAGAGCACTGGGGAAAGGCAGGCAGAGAATTCCCTGCTAGCACCTTCTCTGTGCCTGTTCACATTGCTTCTCAGAATCGCTTTTGTGCAGAAAACAGTAACACTTGTTCAGAACGAAAGAAAGCACAGAGCCCCAGAATTTATGTTGTGCTGGAGAGCTTGCAGAGCACTGGGGAAAGGCAGGCAGAGAATTCCCTGCTAGCACCTTCTCTGTGCCTGGGAAGCACAAGTGTTCACATTGCTTCGCAGAATCGCTTTTGTGCAGAAAACAGTAACACTTGTTCAGAACGAAAGAAAGCACAGAGCCCCAGATTTGCTGTTGTCCTGGAGAGCTTGCAGAGCACTGGGGAAAGG
This sequence comes from Strix uralensis, assembly GCF_047716275.1. Classification (NCBI taxonomy): domain Eukaryota; kingdom Metazoa; phylum Chordata; class Aves; order Strigiformes; family Strigidae; genus Strix; species Strix uralensis. The sequence continues at coordinate 2,201 of NW_027436924.1, forward strand.
CAGGCAGAGAATTCCCTGCTAGCACCTTCTCTGTGCCTGGGAAGCACAAGTGTTCACATTGCTTCGCAGAATCGCTTTTGTGCAGAAAACAGTAACACTTGTTCAGAACGAAAGAAAGCACAGAGCCCCAGATTTTATGTTGTCCTGGAGAGCTTGCAGAGCACTGGGGAAAGGCAGGCAGAGAATTCCCTGCTAGCACCTTCTCTGTGCCTGGGAAGCACAAGTGTTCACATTGCTTCGCAGAATCGCTTTTGTGCAGAAAACAGTAACACCTGTTCAGAACGAAAGAAAGCACAGAGCCCCAGATTTTATGTTGTCCTGGAGAGCTTGCAGAGCACTGGGGAAAGGCAGGCAGAGAATTCCCTGCTAGCACCTTCTCTGTGCCTGGGAAGCACAAGTGTTCACATTGCTTCGCAGAATCGCTTTTGTGCAGAAAACAGTAACACTTGTTCAGAACGAAAGAAAGCACAGAGCCCCAGATTTTATGTTGTCCTGGAGAGCTTGCAGAGCACTGGGGAAAGGCAGGCAGAGAATTCCCTGCTAGCACCTTCTCTGTGCCTGGGAAGCACAAGTGTTCACATTGCTTCGCAGAATCGCTTTTGTGCAGAAAACAGTAACACTTGTTCAGAACGAAAGAAAGCACAGAGCCCCAGATTTTATGTTGTCCTGGAGAGCTTGCAGAGCACTGGGGAAAGGCAGGCAGAGAATTCCCTGCTAGCACCTTCTCTGTGCCTGTTCACATTGCTTCGCAGAATCGCTTTTGTGCAGAAAACAGTAACACTTGTTCAGAACGAAAGAAAGCACAGAGCCCCAGATTTTATGTTGTCCTGGAGAGCTTGCAGAGCACTGGGGAAAGGCAGGCAGAGAATTCCCTGCTAGCACCTTCTCTGTGCCTGGGAAGCACAAGTGTTCACATTGCTTCGCAGAATCGCTTTTGTGCAGAAAACAGTAACACTTGTTCAGAACGAAAGAAAGCACAGAGCCCCAGATTTTATGTTGTCCTGGAGAGCTTGCAGAGCACTGGGGAAAGGCAGGCAGAGAATTCCCTGCTAGCACCTTCTCTGTGCCTGGGAAGCAGAAGTGTTCACATTGCTTCGCAGAATCGCTTTTGTGCAGAAAACAGTAACACTTGTTCAGAACGAAAGAAAGCACAGAGCCCCAGATTTTATGTTGTCCTGGAGAGCTTGCAGAGCACTGGGGAAAGGCAGGCAGAGAATTCCCTGCTAGCACCTTCTCTGTGCCTGGGAAGCACAAGTGTTCACATTGCTTCGCAGAATCGCTTTTGTGCAGAAAACAGTAACACTTGTTCAGAACGAAAGAAAGCACAGAGCCCCAGATTTTATGTTGTCCTGGAGAGCTTGCAGAGCACTGGGGAAAGGCAGGCAGAGAATTCCCTGCTAGCACCTTCTCTGTGCCTGGGAAGCACAAGTGTTCACATTGCTTCGCAGAATCGCTTTTGTGCAGAAAACAGTAACACTTGTTCAGAACGAAAGAAAGCACAGAGCCCCAGATTTTATGTTGTCCTGGAGAGCTTGCAGAGCACTGGGGAAAGGCAGGCAGAGAATTCCCTGCTAGCACCTTCTGTGTGCCTGGGAAGCAGAAGTGTTCACATTGCTTCGCAGAATCGCTTTTGTGCAGAAAACAGTAACACTTGTTCAGAACGAAAGAAAGCACAGAGCCCCAGATTTGCTGTTGTCCTGGAGAGCTTGCAGAGCACTGAGGAAAGGCAGGCAGAGAATTCCCTGCTAGCACCTTCTCTGTGCCTGGGAAGCACAAGTGTTCACATTGCTTCGCAGAATCGCTTTTGTGCAGAAAACAGTAACACTTGTTCAGAACGAAAGAAAGCACAGAGCCCCAGATTTTATGTTGTCCTGGAGAGCTTGCAGAGCACTGGGGAAAGGCAGGCAGAGAATTCCCTGCTAGCACCTTCTCTGTGCCTGTTCACATTGCTTCTCAGAATCGCTTTTGTGCAGAAAACAGTAACACTTGTTCAGAACGAAAGAAAGCACAGAGCCCCAGATTTTATGTTGTCCTGGAGAGCTTGCAGAGCACTGGGGAAAGGCAGGCAGAGAATTCCCTGCTAGCACCTTCTCTGTGCCTGGGAAGCAGAAGTGTTCACATTGCTTCGCAGAATCGCTTTTGTGCAGAAAACAGTAACACTTGTTCAGAACGAAAGAAAGCACAGAGCCCCAGATTTTATGTTGTCCTGGAGAGCTTGCAGAGCACTGGGGAAAGGCAGGCAGAGAATTCCCTGCTAGCACCTTCTCTGTGCCTGGGAAGCACAAGTGTTCACATTGCTTCGCAGAATCGCTTTTGTGCAGAAAACAGTAACACTTGTTCAGAACGAAAGAAAGCACAGAGCCCCAGATTTGCTCTTGTCCTGGAGAGCTTGCAGAGCACTGGGGAAAGGCAGGCAGAGAATTCCCTGCTAGCACCTTCTCTGTGCCTGGGAAGCACAAGTGTTCACATTGCTTCGCAGAATCGCTTTTGTGCAGAAAACAGTAACACCTGTTCAGAACGAAAGAAAGCACAGAGCCCCAGATTTTATGTTGTCCTGGAGAGCTTGCAGAGCACTGGGGAAAGGCAGGCAGAGAATTCCCTGCTAGCACCTTCTCTGTGCCTGGGAAGCACAAGTGTTCACATTGCTTCGCAGAATCGCTTTTGTGCAGAAAACAGTAACACTTGTTCAGAACGAAAGAAAGCACAGAGCCCCAGATTTTATGTTGTCCTGGAGAGCTTGCAGAGCACTGGGGAAAGGCAGGCAGAGAATTCCCTGCTAGCACCTTCTCTGTGCCTGGGAAGCACAAGTGTTCACATTGCTTCGCAGAATCGCTTTTGTGCAGAAAACAGTAACACTTGTTCAGAACGAAAGAAAGCACAGAGCCCCAGATTTTATGTTGTCCTGGAGAGCTTGCAGAGCACTGGGGAAAGGCAGGCAGAGAATTCCCTGCTAGCACCTTCTGTGTGCCTGGGAAGCAGAAGTGTTCACATTGCTTCGCAGAATCGCTTTTGTGCAGAAAACAGTAACACTTGTTCAGAACGAAAGAAAGCACAGAGCCCCAGATTTTATGTTGTCCTGGAGAGCTTGCAGAGCACTGGGGAAAGGCAGGCAGAGAATTCCCTGCTAGCACCTTCTCTGTGCCTGGGAAGCACAAGTGTTCACATTGCTTCGCAGAATCGCTTTTGTGCAGAAAACAGTAACACTTGTTCAGAACGAAAGAAAGCACAGAGCCCCAGATTTTATGTTGTCCTGGAGAGCTTGAAGAGCACTGGGGAAAGGCAGGCAGAGAATTCCCTGCTAGCACCTTCTCTGTGCCTGGGAAGCACAAGTGTTCACATTGCTTCGCAGAATCGCTTTTGTGCAGAAAACAGTAACACTTGTTCAGAACGAAAGAAAGCACAGAGCCCCAGATTTTATGTTGTCCTGGAGAGCTTGCAGAGCACTGGGGAAAGGCAGGCAGAGAATTCCCTGCTAGCACCTTCTCTGTGCCTGGGAAGCACAAGTGTTCACATTGCTTCGCAGAATCGCTTTTGTGCAGAAAACAGTAACACTTGTTCAGAATGAAAGAAAGCACAGAGCCCCAGATTTTATGTTGTCCTGGAGAGCTTGCAGAGCACTGGGGAAAGGCAGGCAGAGAATTCCCTGCTAGCACCTTCTCTGTGCCTGGGAAGCAGAAGTGTTCACATTGCTTCGCAGAATCGCTTTTGTGCAGAAAACAGTAACACTTGTTCAGAATGAAAGAAAGCACAGAGCCCCAGATTTTATGTTGTCCTGGAGAGCTTGCAGAGCACTGGGGAAAGGCAGGCAGAGAATTCCCTGCTAGCACCTTCTCTGTGCCTGGGAAGCACAAGTGTTCACATTGCTTCGCAGAATCGCTTTTGTGCAGAAAACAGTAACACTTGTTCAGAACGAAAGAAAGCACAGAGCCCCAGATTTTATGTTGTCCTGGAGAGCTTGCAGAGCACTGGGGAAAGGCAGGCAGAGAATTCCCTGCTAGCACCTTCTCTGTGCCTGGGAAGCACAAGTGTTCACATTGCTTCGCAGAATCGCTTTTGTGCAGAAAACAGTAACACTTGTTCAGAACGAAAGAAAGCACAGAGCCCCAGATTTTATGTTGTCCTGGAGAGCTTGCAGAGCACTGGGGAAAGGCAGGCAGAGAATTCCCTGCTAGCACCTTCTCTGTGCCTGGGAAGCACAAGTGTTCACATTGCTTCGCAGAATCGCTTTTGTGCAGAAAACAGTAACACTTGTTCAGAACGAAAGAAAGCACAGAGCCCCAGATTTTATGTTGTCCTGGAGAGCTTGCAGAGCACTGGGGAAAGGCAGGCAGAGAATTCCCTGCTAGCACCTTCTCTGTGCCTGGGAAGCACAAGTGTTCACATTGCTTCGCAGAATCGCTTTTGTGCAGAAAACAGTAACACTTGTTCAGAACGAAAGAAAGCACAGAGCCCCAGATTTGCTGTTGTCCTGGAGAGCTTGCAGAGCACTGGGGAAAGGCAGGCAGAGAATTCCCTGCTAGCACCTTCTCTGTGCCTGTTCACATTGCTTCGCAGAATCGCTTTTGTGCAGAAAACAGTAACACTTGTTCAGACGAAAGAAAGCACAGAGCCCCAGAATTTATGTTGTCCTGGAGAGCTTGCAGAGCACTGGGGAAAGGCAGGCAGAGAATTCCCTGCTAGCACCTTCTCTGTGCCTGGGAAGCAGAAGTGTTCACATTGCTTCGCAGAATCGCTTTTGTGCAGAAAACAGTAACACTTGTTCAGAACGAAAGAAAGCACAGAGCCCCAGATTTTATGTTGTCCTGGAGAGCTTGCAGAGCACTGGGGAAAGGCAGGCAGAGAATTCCCTGCTAGCACCTTCTGTGTGCCTGGGAAGCAGAAGTGTTCACATTGCTTCGCAGAATCGCTTTTGTGCAGAAAACAGTAACACTTGTTCAGAACGAAAGAAAGCACAGAGCCCCAGATTTGCTGTTGTCCTGGAGAGCTTGCAGAGCACTGGGGAAAGGCAGGCAGAGAATTCCCTGCTAGCACCTTCTCTGTGCCTGGGAAGCACAAGTGTTCACATTGCTTCGCAGAATTGCTTTTGTGGAGAAAATACTAACACTTGTTCAGAACGAAAGAAAGCACAGAGCCCCAGATTTTATGTTGTCCTGGAGAGCTTGCAGAGCACTGGGGAAAGGCAGGCAGAGAATTCCCTGCTAGCACCTTCTGTGTGCCTGGGAAGCAGAAGTGTTCACATTGCTTCGCAGAATCGCTTTTGTGCAGAAAACAGTAACACTTGTTCAGAACGAAAGAAAGCACAGAGCCCCAGATTTTATGTTGTCCTGGAGAGCTTGCAGAGCACTGGGGAAAGGCAGGCAGAGAATTCCCTGCTAGCACCTTCTCTGTGCCTGGGAAGCAGAAGTGTTCACATTGCTTCGCAGAATCGGTTTTGTGCAGAAAACAGTAACACTTGTTCAGAATGAAAGAAAGCACAGAGCCCCAGATTTTATGTTGTCCTGGAGAGCTTGCAGAGCACTGGGGAAAGGCAGGCAGAGAATTCCCTGCTAGCACCTTCTCTGTGCCTGTGTTCACATTGCTTCGCAGAATCGCTTTTGTGCAGAAAACAGTAACACTTGTTCAGAACGAAAGAAAGCACAGAGCCCCAGATTTTATGTTGTCCTGGAGAGCTTGCAGAGCACTGGGGAAAGGCAGGCAGAGAATTCCCTGCTAGCACCTTCTCTGTGCCTGGGAAGCAGAAGTGTTCACATTGCTTCGCAGAATCGCTTTTGTGCAGAAAACAGTAACACTTGTTCAGAACGAAAGAAAGCACAGAGCCCCAGATTTTATGTTGTCCTGGAGAGCTTGCAGAGCACTGGGGAAAGGCAGGCAGAGAATTCCCTGCTAGCACCTTCTCTGTGCCTGGGAAGCAGAAGTGTTCACATTGCTTCGCAGAATCGCTTTTGTGCAGAAAACAGTAACACTTGTTCAGAATGAAAGAAAGCACAGAGCCCCAGATTTTATGTTGTCCTGGAGAGCTTGCAGAGCACTGGGGAAAGGCAGGCAGAGAATTCCCTGCTAGCACCTTCTCTGTGCCTGGGAAGCACAAGTGTTCACATTGCTTCGCAGAATCGCTTTTGTGCAGAAAACAGTAACACTTGTTCAGAACGAAAGAAAGCACAGAGCCCCAGATTTTATGTTGTCCTGGAGAGCTTGCAGAGCACTGGGGAAAGGCAGGCAGAGAATTCCCTGCTAGCACCTTCTCTGTGCCTGGGAAGCACAAGTGTTCACATTGCTTGGCAGAATCGCTTTTGTGCAGAAAACAGTAACACTTGTTCAGAACGAAAGAAAGCACAGAGCCCCAGATTTTATGTTGTCCTGGAGAGCTTGCAGAGCACTGGGGAAAGGCAGGCAGAGAATTCCCTGCTAGCACCTTCTCTGTGCCTGTTCACATTGCTTCTCAGAATCGCTTTTGTGCAGGAAACAGTAACACTTGTTCAGAACGAAAGAAAGCACAGAGCCCCAGATTTTATGTTGTCCTGGAGAGCTTGCAGAGCACTGGGGAAAGGCAGGCAGAGAATTCCCTGCTAGCACCTTCTCTGTGCCTGGGAAGCACAAGTGTTCACATTGCTTCGCAGAATCGCTTTTGTGCAGAAAACAGTAACACCTGTTCAGAACGAAAGAAAGCACAGAGCCCCAGATTTTATGTTGTCCTGGAGAGCTTGCAGAGCACTGGGGAAAGGCAGGCAGAGAATTCCCTGCTAGCACCTTCTCTGTGCCTGGGAAGCACAAGTGTTCACATTGCTTCGCAGAATCGCTTTTGTGCAGAAAACAGTAACACTTGTTCAGAACGAAAGAAAGCACAGAGCCCCAGATTTTATGTTGTCCTGGAGAGCTTGCAGAGCACTGGGGAAAGGCAGGCAGAGAATTCCCTGCTAGCACCTTCTCTGTGCCTGGGAAGCACAAGTGTTCACATTGCTTCGCAGAATCGCTTTTGTGCAGAAAACAGTAACACTTGTTCAGAACGAAAGAAAGCACAGAGCCCCAGATTTTATGTTGTCCTGGAGAGCTTGCAGAGCACTGGGGAAAGGCAGGCAGAGAATTCCCTGCTAGCACCTTCTCTGTGCCTGTTCACATTGCTTCGCAGAATCGCTTTTGTGCAGAAAACAGTAACACTTGTTCAGAACGAAAGAAAGCACAGAGCCCCAGATTTTATGTTGTCCTGGAGAGCTTGCAGAGCACTGGGGAAAGGCAGGCAGAGAATTCCCTGCTAGCACCTTCTCTGTGCCTGGGAAGCACAAGTGTTCACATTGCTTCGCAGAATCGCTTTTGTGCAGAAAACAGTAACACTTGTTCAGAACGAAAGAAAGCACAGAGCCCCAGATTTTATGTTGTCCTGGAGAGCTTGCAGAGCACTGGGGAAAGGCAGGCAGAGAATTCCCTGCTAGCACCTTCTCTGTGCCTGGGAAGCAGAAGTGTTCACATTGCTTCGCAGAATCGCTTTTGTGCAGAAAACAAGTAACACTTGTTCAGAACGAAAGAAAGCACAGAGCCCCAGATTTTATGTTGTCCTGGAGAGCTTGCAGAGCACTGGGGAAAGGCAGGCAGAGAATTCCCTGCTAGCACCTTCTCTGTGCCTGGGAAGCACAAGTGTTCACATTGCTTCGCAGAATCGCTTTTGTGCAGAAAACAGTAACACTTGTTCAGAACGAAAGAAAGCACAGGAGCCCCAGATTTTATGTTGTCCTGGAGAGCTTGCAGAGCACTGGGGAAAGGCAGCAGAGAATTCCCTGCTAGCACCTTCTCTGTGCCTGTTCACATTGCTTCGCAGAATCGCTTTTGTGCAGAAAACAGTAACACTTGTTCAGACGAAAGAAAGCACAGAGCCCCAGAATTTATGTTGTCCTGGAGAGCTTGCAGAGCACTGGGGAAAGGCAGGCAGAGAATTCCCTGCTAGCACCTTCTCTGTGCCTGGGAAGCACAAGTGTTCACATTGCTTCGCAGAATCGCTTTTGTGCAGAAAACAGTAACACTTGTTCAGAACGAAAGAAAGCACAGAGCCCCAGATTTGCTGTTGTCCTGGAGAGCTTGCAGAGCACTGAGGAAAGGCAGGCAGAGAATTCCCTGCTAGCACCTTCTCTGTGCCTGGGAAGCACAAGTGTTCACATTGCTTCGCAGAATCGCTTTTGTGCAGAAAACAGTAACACTTGTTCAGAACGAAAGAAAGCACAGAGCCCCAGATTTTATGTTGTCCTGGAGAGCTTGCAGAGCACTGGGGAAAGGCAGGCAGAGAATTCCCTGCTAGCACCTTCTCTGTGCCTGTTCACATTGCTTCTCAGAATCGCTTTTGTGCAGAAAACAGTAACACTTGTTCAGAACGAAAGAAAGCACAGAGCCCAGATTTTATGTTGTCCTGGAGAGCTTGCAGAGCACTGGGGAAAGGCAGGCAGAGAATTCCTCTGCTAGCACCTTCTCTGTGCCTGGGAAGCAACAAGTGTTCACATTGCTTCGCAGAATCGCTTTTGTGCAGAAAACAGTAACACTTGTTCAGAACGAAAGAAAGCACAGAGCCCCAGATTTTATGTTGTCCTGGAGAGCTTGCAGAGCACTGGGGAAAGGCAGGCAGAGAATTCCCTGCTAGCACCTTCTCTGTGCCTGGGAAGCACAAGTGTTCACATTGCTTCGCAGAATCGCTTTTGTGCAGAAAACAGTAACACTTGTTCAGAATGAAAGAAAGCACAGAGCCCCAGATTTTTATGTTGTCCTGGAGAGCTTGCAGAGCAACTGGGAAAGGCAGGCAGAGAATTCCCTGCTAGCACCTTCTCTGTGCCTGGGAAGCACAAGTGTTCACATTGCTTCGCAGAATCGCTTTTGTGCAGAAAACAGTAACACTTGTTCAGAATGAAAGAAAGCACAGAGCCCCAGATTTTATGTTGTCCTGGAGAGCTTGCAGAGCACTGGGGAAAGGCAGGCAGAGAATTCCCTGCTAGCACCTTCTGTGTGCCTGGGAAGCACAAGTGTTCACATTGCTTCGCAGAATCGCTTTTGTGCAGAAAACAGTAACACCTGTTCAGAACGAAAGAAAGCACAGAGCCCCAGATTTTATGTTGTCCTGGAGAGCTTGCAGAGCACTGGGGAAAGGCAGGCAGAGAATTCCCTGCTAGCACCTTCTCTGTGCCTGGGAAGCACAAGTGTTCACATTGCTTCGCAGAATCGCTTTTGTGCAGAAAACAGTAACACTTGTTCAGAACGAAAGAAAGCACAGAGCCCCAGATTTGCTGTTGTCCTGGAGAGCTTGCAGAGCACTGAGGAAAGGCAGGCAGAGAATTCCCTGCTAGCACCTTCTCTGTGCCTGGGAAGCACAAGTGTTCACATTGCTTCGCAGAATCGCTTTTGTGCAGAAAACAGTAACACTTGTTCAGAACGAAAGAAAGCACAGAGCCCCAGATTTTATGTTGTCCTGGAGAGCTTGCAGAGCACTGGGGAAAGGCAGGCAGAGAATTCCCTGCTAGCACCTTCTCTGTGCCTGTTCACATTGCTTCTCAGAATCGCTTTTGTGCAGAAAACAGTAACACTTGTTCAGAACGAAAGAAAGCACAGAGCCCCAGATTTTATGTTGTCCTGGAGAGCTTAGCAGAGCACTGGGGAAAGGCAGGCAGAGAATTCCCTGCTAGCACCTTCTCTGGTGCCTGGGAAGCAGAAGTGTTCACATTGCTTCGCAGAATCGCTTTTGTGCAGAAAACAGTAACACTTGTTCAGAACGAAAGAAAGCACAGAGCCCCAGATTTTATGTTGTCCTGGAGAGCTTGCAGAGCACTGGGGAAAGGCAGGCAGAGAATTCCCTGCTAGCACCTTCTCTGTGCCTGGGAAGCACAAGTGTTCACATTGCTTCGCAGAATCGGTTTTGTGCAGAAAACAGTAACACTTGTTCAGAACGAAAGAAAGCACAGAGCCCCAGATTTTATGTTGTCCTGGAGAGCTTGCAGAGCACTGGGGAAAGGCAGGCAGAGAATTCCCTGCTAGCACCTTCTGTGTGCCTGGGAAGCAGAAGTGTTCACATTGCTTCGCAGAATCGCTTTTGTGCAGAAAACAGTAACACCTGTTCAGAACGAAAGAAAGCACAGAGCCCCAGATTTTATGTTGTCCTGGAGAGCTTGCAGAGCACTGGGGAAAGGCAGGCAGAGAATTCCCTGCTAGCACCTTCTCTGTGCCTGGGAAGCACAAGTGTTCACATTGCTTCGCAGAATCGCTTTTGTGCAGAAAACAGTAACACTTGTTCAGAACGAAAGAAAGCACAGAGCCCCAGATTTTATGTTGTCCTGGAGAGCTTGCAGAGCACTGGGGAAAGGCAGGCAGAGGAATTCCCTGCTAGCACCTTCTCTGTGCCTGGGAAGCACAAGTGTTCACATTGCTTCGCAGAATCGCTTTTGTGCAGAAAACAGTAACACTTGTTCAGAACGAAAGAAAGCACAGAGCCCCAGATTTTATGTTGTCCTGGAGAGCTTGCAGAGCACTGGGGAAAGGCAGGCAGAGAATTCCCTGCTAGCACCTTCTGTGTGCCTGGGAAGCAGAAGTGTTCACATTGCTTCGCAGAATCGCTTTTGTGCAGAAAACAGTAACACTTGTCAGAACGAAAGAAAGCACAGAGCCCCCAGATTTTATGTTGTCCTGGAGAGCTTGCAGAGCATGGGGAAAGGCAGGCAGAGAATTCCCTGCTAGCACCTTCTCTGTGCCTGGGAAGCACAAGTGTTCACATTGCTTCGCAGAATCGCTTTTGTGCAGAAAACAGTAACACTTGTTCAGAAACGAAAGAAAGCACAGAGCCCCAGATTTTATGTTGTCCTGGAGAGCTTGAAGAGCACTGGGGAAAGGCAGGCAGAGAATTCCCTGCTAGCACCTTCTCTGTGCCTGGGAAGCACAAGTGTTCACATTGCTTCGCAGAATCGCTTTTGTGCAGAAAACAGTAACACTTGTTCAGAACGAAAGAAAGCACAGAGCCCCAGATTTTATGTTGTCCTGGAGAGCTTGCAGAGCACTGGGGAAAGGCAGCAGAGAATTCCCTGCTAGCACCTTCTCTGTGCCTGGGAAGCACAAGTGTTCACATTGCTTCGCAGAATCGCTTTTGTGCAGAAAACAGTAACACTTGTTCAGAATGAAAGAAAGCACAGAGCCCCCAGATTTTATGTTGTCCCTGGAGAGCTTGCAGAGCACTGGGGAAAGGCAGGCAGAGAATTCCCTGCTAGCACCTTCTCTGTGCTGGGGAAGCAGAAGTGTTCACATTGCTTCGCAGAATCGCTTTTGTGCAGAAAACAGTAACACTTGTTCAGAATGAAAGAAAGCACAGAGCCCCAGATTTTTATGTTGTCCTGGAGAGCTTGCAGAGCACTGGGGAAAGGCAGGCCTGCTAGCACCTTCTCTGTGCCTGGGAAGCACAAGTGTTCACATTGCTTCGCAGAATCGCTTTTGTGCAGAAAACAGTAACACTTGTTCAGAACGAAAGAAAGCACAGAGCCCCAGATTTTATGTTGTCCTGGAGAGCTTGCAGAGCACTGGGGAAAGGCAGGCAGAGAATTCCCTGCTAGCACCTTCTGTGTGCCTGGGAAGCAGAAGTGTTCACATTGCTTCGCAGAATCGCTTTTGTGCAGAAAACAGTAACACTTGTTCAGAACGAAAGAAAGCACAGAGCCCCAGATTTTATGTTGTCCTGGAGAGCTTGCAGAGCACTGGGGAAAGGCAGGCAGAGAATTCCCTGCTAGCACCTTCTCTGTGCCTGGGAAGCACAAGTGTTCACATTGCTTCGCAGAATCGCTTTTGTGCAGAAAACAGTAACACTTGTTCAGAACGAAAGAAAGCACAGAGCCCCAGATTTGCTGTTGTCCTGGAGAGCTTGCAGAGCACTGGGGAAAGGCAGGCAGAGAATTCCCTGCTAGCACCTTCTCTGTGCCTGTTCACATTGCTTCGCAGAATCGCTTTTGTGCAGAAAACAGTAACACTTGTTCAGACGAAAGAAAGCACAGAGCCCCAGAATTTATGTTGTCCTGGAGAGCTTGCAGAGCACTGGGGAAAGGCAGGCAGAGAATTCCCTGCTAGCACCTTCTCTGTGCCTGGGAAGCAGAAGTGTTCACATTGCTTCGCAGAATCGCTTTTGTGCAGAAAACAGTAACACTTGTTCAGAACGAAAGAAAGCACAGAGCCCCAGATTTTATGTTGTCCTGGAGAGCTTGCAGAGCACTGGGGAAAGGCAGGCAGAGAATTCCCTGCTAGCACCTTCTGTGTGCCTGGGAAGCAGAAGTGTTCACATTGCTTCGCAGAATCGCTTTTGTGCAGAAAACAGTAACACTTGTTCAGAACGAAAGAAAGCACAGAGCCCCAGATTTGCTGTTGTCCTGGAGAGCTTGCAGAGCACTGGGGAAAGGCAGGCAGAGAATTCCCTGCTAGCACCTTCTCTGTGCCTGGGAAGCACAAGTGTTCACATTGCTTCGCAGAATTGCTTTTGTGGAGAAAATACTAACACTTGTTCAGAACGAAAGAAAGCACAGAGCCCCAGATTTTATGTTGTCCTGGAGAGCTTGCAGAGCACTGGGGAAAGGCAGGCAGAGAATTCCCTGCTAGCACCTTCTGTGTGCCTGGGAAGCAGAAGTGTTCACATTGCTTCGCAGAATCGCTTTTGTGCAGAAAACAGTAACACTTGTTCAGAACGAAAGAAAGCACAGAGCCCCAGATTTTATGTTGTCCTGGAGAGCTTGCAGAGCACTGGGGAAAGGCAGGCAGAGAATTCCCTGCTAGCACCTTCTCTGTGCCTGGGAAGCAGAAGTGTTCACATTGCTTCGCAGAATCGGTTTTGTGCAGAAAACAGTAACACTTGTTCAGAATGAAAGAAAGCACAGAGCCCCAGATTTTATGTTGTCCTGGAGAGCTTGCAGAGCACTGGGGAAAGGCAGGCAGAGAATTCCCTGCTAGCACCTTCTCTGTGCCTGTTCACATTGCTTCGCAGAATCGCTTTTGTGCAGAAAACAGTAACACTTGTTCAGAACGAAAGAAAGCACAGAGCCCCAGATTTTATGTTGTCCTGGAGAGCTTGCAGAGCACTGGGGAAAGGCAGGCAGAGAATTCCCTGCTAGCACCTTCTCTGTGCCTGGGAAGCACAAGTGTTCACATTGCTTCGCAGAATCGCTTTTGTGCAGAAAACAGTAACACTTGTTCAGAACGAAAGAAAGCACAGAGCCCCAGATTTTATGTTGTCCTGGAGAGCTTGCAGAGCACTGGGGAAAGGCAGGCAGAGAATTCCCTGCTAGCACCTTCTCTGTGCCTGGGAAGCAGAAGTGTTCACATTGCTTCGCAGAATCGCTTTTGTGCAGAAAACAGTAACACTTGTTCAGAATGAAAGAAAGCACAGAGCCCCAGATTTTATGTTGTCCTGGAGAGCTTGCAGAGCACTGGGGAAAGGCAGGCAGAGAATTCCCTGCTAGCACCTTCTCTGTGCCTGGGAAGCACAAGTGTTCACATTGCTTCGCAGAATCGCTTTTGTGCAGAAAACAGTAACACTTGTTCAGAACGAAAGAAAGCACAGAGCCCCAGATTTTATGTTGTCCTGGAGAGCTTGCAGAGCACTGGGGAAAGGCAGGCAGAGAATTCCCTGCTAGCACCTTCTCTGTGCCTGGGAAGCACAAGTGTTCACATTGCTTGGCAGAATCGCTTTTGTGCAGAAAACAGTAACACTTGTTCAGAACGAAAGAAAGCACAGAGCCCCAGATTTTATGTTGTCCTGGAGAGCTTGCAGAGCACTGGGGAAAGGCAGGCAGAGAATTCCCTGCTAGCACCTTCTCTGTGCCTGTTCACATTGCTTCTCAGAATCGCTTTTGTGCAGGAAACAGTAACACTTGTTCAGAACGAAAGAAAGCACAGAGCCCCAGATTTTATGTTGTCCTGGAGAGCTTGCAGAGCACTGGGGAAAGGCAGGCAGAGAATTCCCTGCTAGCACCTTCTCTGTGCCTGGGAAGCACAAGTGTTCACATTGCTTCGCAGAATCGGTTTTGTGCAGAAAACAGTAACACTTGTTCAGAACGAAAGAAAGCACAGAGCCCAGATTTTATGTTGTCCTGGAGAGCTTGCAGAGCACTGGGGAAAGGCAGGCAGAGAATTCCCTGCTAGCACCTTCTGTGTGCCTGGGAAGCAGAAGTGTTCACATTGCTTCGCAGAATCGCTTTTGTGCAGAAAACAGTAACACCTGTTCAGAACGAAAGAAAGCACAGAGCCCCAGATTTTATGTTGTCCTGGAGAGCTTGCAGAGCACTGGGGAAAGGCAGGCAGAGAATTCCCTGCTAGCACCTTCTGTGTGCCTGGGAAGCAGAAGTGTTCACATTGCTTCGCAGAATCGCTTTTGTGCAGAAAACAGTAACACTTGTTCAGAACGAAAGAAAGCACAGAGCCCCAGATTTTATGTTGTCCTGGAGAGCTTGCAGAGCACTGGGGAAAGGCAGGCAGAGAATTCCCTGCTAGCACCTTCTCTGTGCCTGGGAAGCACAAGTGTTCACATTGCTTCGCAGAATCGCTTTTGTGCAGAAAACAGTAACACTTGTTCAGAACGAAAGAAAGCACAGAGCCCCAGATTTTATGTTGTCCTGGAGAGCTTGCAGAGCACTGGGGAAAGCCAGGCAGAGAATTCCCTGCTAGCACCTTCTCTGTGCCTGGGAAGCACAAGTGTTCACATTGCTTCGCAGAATCGCTTTTGTGCAGAAAACAGTAACACTTGTTCAGAACGAAAGAAAGCACAGAGCCCCAGATTTTATGTTGTCCTGGAGAGCTTGCAGAGCACTGGGGAAAGGCAGGCAGAGAATTCCCTGCTAGCACCTTCTCTGTGCCTGGGAAGCACAAGTGTTCACATTGCTTCGCAGAATCGCTTTTGTGCAGAAAACAGTAACACTTGTTCAGAATGAAAGAAAGCACAGAGCCCCAGATTTTATGTTGTCCTGGAGAGCTTGCAGAGCACTGGGGAAAGGCAGGCAGAGAATTCCCTGCTAGCACCTTCTCTGTGCCTGTTCACATTGCTTCGCAGAATCGCTTTTGTGCAGAAAACAGTAACACTTGTTCAGAACGAAAGAAAGCACAGAGCCCCAGATTTTATGTTGTCCTGGAGAGCTTGCAGAGCACTGGGGAAAGGCAGGCAGAGAATTCCTTGCTAGCACCTTCTCTGTGCCTTGGAAGCAGAAGTGTTCACATTGGTTCGCAAAATCGCTTTTGTGCAGAAAACACTAACAATTGTTCAGAACGAAAGAAAGCACAGAGCCCCAGATTTTATGTTGTCCTGGAGAGCTTGCAGAGCACTGGGGAAAGGCAGGCAGAGAATTCCCTGCTAGCACCTTCTCTGTGCCTGGGAAGCACAAGTGTTCACATTGCTTCGCAGAATCGCTTTTGTGCAGAAAACAGTAACACTTGTTCAGAACGAAAGAAAGCACAGAGCCCCAGATTTTATGTTGTCCTGGAGAGCTTGCAGAGCACTGGGGAAAGGCAGGCAGAGAATTCCCTGCTAGCACCTTCTCTGTGCCTGGGAAGCACAAGTGTTCACATTGCTTCGCAGAATCGCTTTTGTGCAGAAAACAGTAACACCTGTTCAGAACGAAAGAAAGCACAGAGCCCCAGATTTTATGTTGTCCTGGAGAGCTTGCAGAGCACTGGGGAAAGGCAGGCAGAGAATTCCCTGCTAGCACCTTCTCTGTGCCTGGGAAGCACAAGTGTTCACATTGCTTCGCAGAATCGCTTTTGTGCAGAAAACAGTAACACTTGTTCAGAACGAAAGAAAGCACAGAGCCCCAGATTTTATGTTGTCCTGGAGAGCTTGCAGAGCACTGGGGAAAGGCAGGCAGAGAATTCCCTGCTAGCACCTTCTCTGTGCCTGGGAAGCACAAGTGTTCACATTGCTTCGCAGAATCGCTTTTGTGCAGAAAACAGTAACACTTGTTCAGAACGAAAGAAAGCACAGAGCCCCAGATTTTATGTTGTCCTGGAGAGCTTGCAGAGCACTGGGGAAAGGCAGGCAGAGAATTCCCTGCTAGCACCTTCTGTGTGCCTGGGAAGCAGAAGTGTTCACATTGCTTCGCAGAATCGGTTTTGTGCAGAAAACAGTAACACTTGTTCAGAACGAAAGAAAGCACAGAGCCCCAGATTTTATGTTGTCCTGGAGAGCTTGCAGAGCACTGGGGAAAGGCAGGCAGAGAATTCCCTGCTAGCACCTTCTCTGTGCCTGGGAAGCACAAGTGTTCACATTGCTTCGCAGAATCGCTTTTGTGCAGAAAACAGTAACACTTGTTCAGAACGAAAGAAAGCACAGAGCCCCAGATTTTATGTTGTCCTGGAGAGCTTGAAGAGCACTGGGGAAAGGCAGGCAG
Source organism: Strix uralensis (assembly GCF_047716275.1). Lineage (NCBI taxonomy): Eukaryota > Metazoa > Chordata > Aves > Strigiformes > Strigidae > Strix > Strix uralensis. The sequence continues at coordinate 18,565 of NW_027436924.1, forward strand.
AGAATTCCCTGCTAGCACCTTCTCTGTGCCTGGGAAGCACAAGTGTTCACATTGCTTCGCAGAATCGCTTTTGTGCAGAAAACAGTAACACTTGTTCAGAACGAAAGAAAGCACAGAGCCCCAGATTTTATGTTGTCCTGGAGAGCTTGCAGAGCACTGGGGAAAGGCAGGCAGAGAATTCCCTGCTAGCACCTTCTCTGTGCCTGGGAAGCACAAGTGTTCACATTGCTTCGCAGAATCGCTTTTGTGCAGAAAACAGTAACACTTGTTCAGAATGAAAGAAAGCACAGAGCCCCAGATTTTATGTTGTCCTGGAGAGCTTGCAGAGCACTGGGGAAAGGCAGGCAGAGAATTCCCTGCTAGCACCTTCTCTGTGCCTGGGAAGCAGAAGTGTTCACATTGCTTCGCAGAATCGCTTTTGTGCAGAAAACAGTAACACTTGTTCAGAATGAAAGAAAGCACAGAGCCCCAGATTTTATGTTGTCCTGGAGAGCTTGCAGAGCACTGGGGAAAGGCAGGCAGAGAATTCCCTGCTAGCACCTTCTCTGTGCCTGGGAAGCACAAGTGTTCACATTGCTTCGCAGAATCGCTTTTGTGCAGAAAACAGTAACACTTGTTCAGAACGAAAGAAAGCACAGAGCCCCAGATTTTATGTTGTCCTGGAGAGCTTGCAGAGCACTGGGGAAAGGCAGGCAGAGAATTCCCTGCTAGCACCTTCTCTGTGCCTGGGAAGCACAAGTGTTCACATTGCTTCGCAGAATCGCTTTTGTGCAGAAAACAGTAACACTTGTTCAGAACGAAAGAAAGCACAGAGCCCCAGATTTTATGTTGTCCTGGAGAGCTTGCAGAGCACTGGGGAAAGGCAGGCAGAGAATTCCCTGCTAGCACCTTCTCTGTGCCTGGGAAGCACAAGTGTTCACATTGCTTCGCAGAATCGCTTTTGTGCAGAAAACAGTAACACTTGTTCAGAACGAAAGAAAGCACAGAGCCCCAGATTTTATGTTGTCCTGGAGAGCTTGCAGAGCACTGGGGAAAGGCAGGCAGAGAATTCCCTGCTAGCACCTTCTCTGTGCCTGGGAAGCACAAGTGTTCACATTGCTTCGCAGAATCGCTTTTGTGCAGAAAACAGTAACACTTGTTCAGAACGAAAGAAAGCACAGAGCCCCAGATTTTATGTTGTCCTGGAGAGCTTGCAGAGCACTGGGGAAAGGCAGGCAGAGAATTCCCTGCTAGCACCTTCTCTGTGCCTGTTCACATTGCTTCGCAGAATCGCTTTTGTGCAGAAAACAGTAACACTTGTTCAGACGAAAGAAAGCACAGAGCCCCAGAATTTATGTTGTCCTGGAGAGCTTGCAGAGCACTGGGGAAAGGCAGGCAGAGAATTCCCTGCTAGCACCTTCTCTGTGCCTGGGAAGCAGAAGTGTTCACATTGCTTCGCAGAATCGCTTTTGTGCAGAAAACAGTAACACTTGTTCAGAACGAAAGAAAGCACAGAGCCCCAGATTTTATGTTGTCCTGGAGAGCTTGCAGAGCACTGGGGAAAGGCAGGCAGAGAATTCCCTGCTAGCACCTTCTGTGTGCCTGGGAAGCAGAAGTGTTCACATTGCTTCGCAGAATCGCTTTTGTGCAGAAAACAGTAACACTTGTTCAGAACGAAAGAAAGCACAGAGCCCCAGATTTGCTGTTGTCCTGGAGAGCTTGCAGAGCACTGGGGAAAGGCAGGCAGAGAATTCCCTGCTAGCACCTTCTGTGTGCCTGGGAAGCAGAAGTGTTCACATTGCTTCGCAGAATTGCTTTTGTGGAGAAAATACTAACACTTGTTCAGAACGAAAGAAAGCACAGAGCCCCAGATTTTATGTTGTCCTGGAGAGCTTGCAGAGCACTGGGGAAAGGCAGGCAGAGAATTCCCTGCTAGCACCTTCTGTGTGCCTGGGAAGCAGAAGTGTTCACATTGCTTCGCAGAATCGCTTTTGTGCAGAAAACAGTAACACTTGTTCAGAACGAAAGAAAGCACAGAGCCCCAGATTTTATGTTGTCCTGGAGAGCTTGCAGAGCACTGGGGAAAGGCAGGCAGAGAATTCCCTGCTAGCACCTTCTCTGTGCCTGTTCACATTGCTTCGCAGAATCGCTTTTGTGCAGAAAACAGTAACACTTGTTCAGAACGAAAGAAAGCACAGAGCCCCAGATTTTATGTTGTCCTGGAGAGCTTGCAGAGCACTGGGGAAAGGCAGGCAGAGAATTCCCTGCTAGCACCTTCTCTGTGCCTGGGAAGCACAAGTGTTCACATTGCTTCGCAGAATCGCTTTTGTGCAGAAAACAGTAACACTTGTTCAGAACGAAAGAAAGCACAGAGCCCCAGATTTTATGTTGTCCTGGAGAGCTTGCAGAGCACTGGGGAAAGGCAGGCAGAGAATTCCCTGCTAGCACCTTCTCTGTGCCTGGGAAGCAGAAGTGTTCACATTGCTTCGCAGAATCGCTTTTGTGCAGAAAACAGTAACACTTGTTCAGAATGAAAGAAAGCACAGAGCCCCAGATTTTATGTTGTCCTGGAGAGCTTGCAGAGCACTGGGGAAAGGCAGGCAGAGAATTCCCTGCTAGCACCTTCTCTGTGCCTGGGAAGCACAAGTGTTCACATTGCTTCGCAGAATCGCTTTTGTGCAGAAAACAGTAACACTTGTTCAGAACGAAAGAAAGCACAGAGCCCCAGATTTTATGTTGTCCTGGAGAGCTTGCAGAGCACTGGGGAAAGGCAGGCAGAGAATTCCCTGCTAGCACCTTCTCTGTGCCTGGGAAGCACAAGTGTTCACATTGCTTGGCAGAATCGCTTTTGTGCAGAAAACAGTAACACTTGTTCAGAACGAAAGAAAGCACAGAGCCCCAGATTTTATGTTGTCCTGGAGAGCTTGCAGAGCACTGGGGAAAGGCAGGCAGAGAATTCCCTGCTAGCACCTTCTCTGTGCCTGTTCACATTGCTTCTCAGAATCGCTTTTGTGCAGGAAACAGTAACACTTGTTCAGAACGAAAGAAAGCACAGAGCCCCAGATTTTATGTTGTCCTGGAGAGCTTGCAGAGCACTGGGGAAAGGCAGGCAGAGAATTCCCTGCTAGCACCTTCTCTGTGCCTGGGAAGCACAAGTGTTCACATTGCTTCGCAGAATCGGTTTTGTGCAGAAAACAGTAACACTTGTTCAGAACGAAAGAAAGCACAGAGCCCAGATTTTATGTTGTCCTGGAGAGCTTGCAGAGCACTGGGGAAAGGCAGGCAGAGAATTCCCTGCTAGCACCTTCTGTGTGCCTGGGAAGCAGAAGTGTTCACATTGCTTCGCAGAATCGCTTTTGTGCAGAAAACAGTAACACCTGTTCAGAACGAAAGAAAGCACAGAGCCCCAGATTTTATGTTGTCCTGGAGAGCTTGCAGAGCACTGGGGAAAGGCAGGCAGAGAATTCCCTGCTAGCACCTTCTGTGTGCCTGGGAAGCAGAAGTGTTCACATTGCTTCGCAGAATCGCTTTTGTGCAGAAAACAGTAACACTTGTTCAGAACGAAAGAAAGCACAGAGCCCCAGATTTTATGTTGTCCTGGAGAGCTTGCAGAGCACTGGGGAAAGGCAGGCAGAGAATTCCCTGCTAGCACCTTCTCTGTGCCTGGGAAGCACAAGTGTTCACATTGCTTCGCAGAATCGCTTTTGTGCAGAAAACAGTAACACTTGTTCAGAACGAAAGAAAGCACAGAGCCCCAGATTTTATGTTGTCCTGGAGAGCTTGCAGAGCACTGGGGAAAGCCAGGCAGAGAATTCCCTGCTAGCACCTTCTCTGTGCCTGGGAAGCACAAGTGTTCACATTGCTTCGCAGAATCGCTTTTGTGCAGAAAACAGTAACACTTGTTCAGAACGAAAGAAAGCACAGAGCCCCAGATTTTATGTTGTCCTGGAGAGCTTGCAGAGCACTGGGGAAAGGCAGGCAGAGAATTCCCTGCTAGCACCTTCTCTGTGCCTGGGAAGCACAAGTGTTCACATTGCTTCGCAGAATCGCTTTTGTGCAGAAAACAGTAACACTTGTTCAGAATGAAAGAAAGCACAGAGCCCCAGATTTTATGTTGTCCTGGAGAGCTTGCAGAGCACTGGGGAAAGGCAGGCAGAGAATTCCCTGCTAGCACCTTCTCTGTGCCTGTTCACATTGCTTCGCAGAATCGCTTTTGTGCAGAAAACAGTAACACTTGTTCAGAACGAAAGAAAGCACAGAGCCCCAGATTTTATGTTGTCCTGGAGAGCTTGCAGAGCACTGGGGAAAGGCAGGCAGAGAATTCCTTGCTAGCACCTTCTCTGTGCCTTGGAAGCAGAAGTGTTCACATTGGTTCGCAAAATCGCTTTTGTGCAGAAAACACTAACACTTGTTCAGAACGAAAGAAAGCACAGAGCCCCAGAATTTATGTTGTCCTGGAGAGCTTGCAGAGCACTGGGGAAAGGCAGGCAGAGAATTCCCTGCTAGCACCTTCTCTGTGCCTGGGAAGCACAAGTGTTCACATTGCTTCGCAGAATCGCTTTTGTGCAGAAAACAGTAACACTTGTTCAGAACGAAAGAAAGCACAGAGCCCCAGATTTGCTGTTGTCCTGGAGAGCTTGCAGAGCACTGGGGAAAGGCAGGCAGAGAATTCCCTGCTAGCACCTTCTCTGTGCCTGGGAAGCACAAGTGTTCACATTGCTTGGCAGAATCGCTTTTGTGCAGAAAACAGTAACACTTGTTCAGAACGAAAGAAAGCACAGAGCCCCAGATTTTATGTTGTCCTGGAGAGCTTGCAGAGCACTGGGGAAAGGCAGGCAGAGAATTCCCTGCTAGCACCTTCTCTGTGCCTGTTCACATTGATTCTCAGAATCGCTTTTGTGCAGAAAACAGTAACACTTGTTCAGAACGAAAGAAAGCACAGAGCCCCAGATTTTATGTTGTCCTGGAGAGCTTGCAGAGCACTGGGGAAAGGCAGGCAGAGAATTCCCTGCTAGCACCTTCTCTGTGCCTGGGAAGCAGAAGTGTTCACATTGCTTCGCAGAATCGCTTTTGTGCAGAAAACAGTAACACTTGTTCAGAACGAAAGAAAGCACAGAGCCCCAGATTTTATGTTGTCCTGGAGAGCTTGCAGAGCACTGGGGAAAGGCAGGCAGAGAATTCCCTGCTAGCACCTTCTCTGTGCCTGGGAAGCACAAGTGTTCACATTGCTTCGCAGAATCGCTTTTGTGCAGAAAACAGTAACACTTGTTCAGAACGAAAGAAAGCACAGAGCCCCAGATTTTATGTTGTCCTGGAGAGCTTGCAGAGCACTGGGGAAAGGCAGGCAGAGAATTCCCTGCTAGCACCTTCTCTGTGCCTGTTCACATTGCTTCGCAGAATCGCTTTTGTGCAGAAAACTGTAACACTTGTTCAGAACGAAAGAAAGCACAGAGCCCCAGATTTTATGTTGTCCTGGAGAGCTTGCAGAGCACTGGGGAAAGGCAGGCAGAGAATTCCCTGCTAGCACCTTCTCTGTGCCTGGGAAGCACAAGTGTTCACATTGCTTCGCAGAAACGCTTTTGTGCAGAAAACAGTAACACTTGTTCAGAACGAAAGAAAGCACAGAGCCCCAGATTTGCTGTTGTCCTGGAGAGCTTGCAGAGCACTGGGGAAAGGCAGGCAGAGAATTCCCTGCTAGCACCTTCTCTGTGCCTGGGAAGCACAAGTATTCACATTGCTTCGCAGAATCGCTTTTGTGCAGAAAACAGTAACACTTGTTCAGAACGAAAGAAAGCACAGAGCCCCAGATTTTATGTTGTCCTGGAGAGCTTGCAGAGCACTGGGGAAAGGCAGGCAGAGAATTCCCTGCTAGCACCTTCTCTGTGCCTGTTCACATTGCTTCTCAGAATCGCTTTTGTGCAGAAAACAGTAACACTTGTTCAGAACGAAAGAAAGCACAGAGCCCCAGATTTGCTGTTGTCCTGGAGAGCTTGCAGAGCACTGGGGAAAGGCAGGCAGAGAATTCCCTGCTAGCACCTTCTCTGTGCCTGGGAAGCACAAGTGTTCACATTGCTTGGCAGAATCGCTTTTGTGCAGAAAACAGTAACACTTGTTCAGAACGAAAGAAAGCACAGAGCCCCAGATTTTATGTTGTCCTGGAGAGCTTGCAGAGCACTGGGGAAAGGCAGGCAGAGAATTCCCTGCTAGCACCTTCTCTGTGCCTGTTCACATTGATTCTCAGAATCGCTTTTGTGCAGAAAACAGTAACACTTGTTCAGAACGAAAGAAAGCACAGAGCCCCAGATTTTATGTTGTCCTGGAGAGCTTGCAGAGCACTGGGGAAAGGCAGGCAGAGAATTCCCTGCTAGCACCTTCTCTGTGCCTGGGAAGCAGAAGTGTTCACATTGCTTCGCAGAATCGCTTTTGTGCAGAAAACAGTAACACTTGTTCAGAATGAAAGAAAGCACAGAGCCCCAGATTTTATGTTGTCCTGGAGAGCTTGCAGAGCACTGGGGAAAGGCAGGCAGAGAATTCCCTGCTAGCACCTTCTCTGTGCCTGGGAAGCACAAATGTTCACATTGCTTCGCAGAATCGCTTTTGTGCAGAAAACAGTAACACTTGTTCAGAACGAAAGAAAGCACAGAGCCCCAGATTTTATGTTGTCCTGGAGAGCTTGCAGAGCACTGGGGAAAGGCAGGCAGAGAATTCCCTGCTAGCACCTTCTCTGTGCCTGGGAAGCACAAGTGTTCACATTGCTTGGCAGAATCGCTTTTGTGCAGAAAACAGTAACACTTGTTCAGAACGAAAGAAAGCACAGAGCCCCAGATTTTATGTTGTCCTGGAGAGCTTGCAGAGCACTGGGGAAAGGCAGGCAGAGAATTCCCTGCTAGCACCTTCTCTGTGCCTGTTCACATTGCTTCTCAGAATCGCTTTTGTGCAGGAAACAGTAACACTTGTTCAGAACGAAAGAAAGCACAGAGCCCCAGATTTTATGTTGTCCTGGAGAGCTTGCAGAGCACTGGGGAAAGGCAGGCAGAGAATTCCCTGCTAGCACCTTCTCTGTGCCTGGGAAGCACAAGTGTTCACATTGCTTCGCAGAATCGGTTTTGTGCAGAAAACAGTAACACTTGTTCAGAACGAAAGAAAGCACAGAGCCCCAGATTTTATGTTGTCCTGGAGAGCTTGCAGAGCACTGGGGAAAGGCAGGCAGAGAATTCCCTGCTAGCACCTTCTGTGTGCCTGGGAAGCAGAAGTGTTCACATTGCTTCGCAGAATCGCTTTTGTGCAGAAAACAGTCACACTTGTTCAGAACGAAAGAAAGCACAGAGCCCCAGATTTTATGTTGTCCTGGAGAGCTTGCAGAGCACTGGGGAAAGGCAGGCAGAGAATTCCCTGCTAGCACCTTCTGTGTGCCTGGGAAGCAGAAGTGTTCACATTGCTTCGCAGAATCGCTTTTGTGCAGAAAACAGTAACACTTGTTCAGAACGAAAGAAAGCACAGAGCCCCAGATTTTATGTTGTCCTGGAGAGCTTGCAGAGCACTGGGGAAAGGCAGGCAGAGAATTCCCTGCTAGCACCTTCTCTGTGCCTGGGAAGCACAAGTGTTCACATTGCTTCGCAGAATCGCTTTTGTGCAGAAAACAGTAACACTTGTTCAGAACGAAAGAAAGCACAGAGCCCCAGATTTTATGTTGTCCTGGAGAGCTTGCAGAGCACTGGGGAAAGGCAGGCAGAGAATTCCCTGCTAGCACCTTCTCTGTGCCTGGGAAGCACAAGTGTTCACATTGCTTCGCAGAATCGCTTTTGTGCAGAAAACAGTAACACTTGTTCAGAATGAAAGAAAGCACAGAGCCCCAGATTTTATGTTGTCCTGGAGAGCTTGCAGAGCACTGGGGAAAGGCAGGCAGAGAATTCCCTGCTAGCACCTTCTCTGTGCCTGTTCACATTGCTTCGCAGAATCGCTTTTGTGCAGAAAACAGTAACACTTGTTCAGAACGAAAGAAAGCACAGAGCCCCAGATTTTATGTTGTCCTGGAGAGCTTGCAGAGCACTGGGGAAAGGCAGGCAGAGAATTCCTTGCTAGCACCTTCTCTGTGCCTTGGAAGCAGAAGTGTTCACATTGGTTCGCAAAATCGCTTTTGTGCAGAAAACACTAACACTTGTTCAGAACGAAAGAAAGCACAGAGCCCCAGAATTTATGTTGTCCTGGAGAGCTTGCAGAGCACTGGGGAAAGGCAGGCAGAGAATTCCCTGCTAGCACCTTCTCTGTGCCTGGGAAGCACAAGTGTTCACATTGCTTCGCAGAATCGCTTTTGTGCAGAAAACAGTAACACTTGTTCAGAACGAAAGAAAGCACAGAGCCCCAGATTTGCTGTTGTCCTGGAGAGCTTGCAGAGCACTGGGGAAAGGCAGGCAGAGAATTCCCTGCTAGCACCTTCTCTGTGCCTGGGAAGCACAAGTGTTCACATTGCTTGGCAGAATCGCTTTTGTGCAGAAAACAGTAACACTTGTTCAGAACGAAAGAAAGCACAGAGCCCCAGATTTTATGTTGTCCTGGAGAGCTTGCAGAGCACTGGGGAAAGGCAGGCAGAGAATTCCCTGCTAGCACCTTCTCTGTGCCTGTTCACATTGATTCTCAGAATCGCTTTTGTGCAGAAAACAGTAACACTTGTTCAGAACGAAAGAAAGCACAGAGCCCCAGATTTTATGTTGTCCTGGAGAGCTTGCAGAGCACTGGGGAAAGGCAGGCAGAGAATTCCCTGCTAGCACCTTCTCTGTGCCTGGGAAGCACAAGTGTTCACATTGCTTCGCAGAATCGGTTTTGTGCAGAAAACAGTAACACTTGTTCAGAACGAAAGAAAGCACAGAGCCCCAGATTTTATGTTGTCCTGGAGAGCTTGCAGAGCACTGGGGAAAGGCAGGCAGAGAATTCCCTGCTAGCACCTTCTGTGTGCCTGGGAAGCAGAAGTGTTCACATTGCTTCGCAGAATCGCTTTTGTGCAGAAAACAGTAACACTTGTTCAGAACGAAAGAAAGCACAGAGCCCCAGATTTTATGTTGTCCTGGAGAGCTTGCAGAGCACTGGGGAAAGGCAGGCAGAGAATTCCCTGCTAGCACCTTCTCTGTGCCTGGGAAGCACAAGTGTTCACATTGCTTGGCAGAATCGCTTTTGTGCAGAAAACAGTAACACTTGTTCAGAACGAAAGAAAGCACAGAGCCCCAGATTTTATGTTGTCCTGGAGAGCTTGCAGAGCACTGGGGAAAGGCAGGCAGAGAATTCCCTGCTAGCACCTTCTCTGTGCCTGTTCACATTGCTTCTCAGAATCGCTTTTGTGCAGGAAACAGTAACACTTGTTCAGAACGAAAGAAAGCACAGAGCCCCAGATTTTATGTTGTCCTGGAGAGCTTGCAGAGCACTGGGGAAAGGCAGGCAGAGAATTCCCTGCTAGCACCTTCTCTGTGCCTGGGAAGCACAAGTGTTCACATTGCTTCGCAGAATCGGTTTTGTGCAGAAAACAGTAACACTTGTTCAGAACGAAAGAAAGCACAGAGCCCCAGATTTTATGTTGTCCTGGAGAGCTTGCAGAGCACTGGGGAAAGGCAGGCAGAGAATTCCCTGCTAGCACCTTCTGTGTGCCTGGGAAGCAGAAGTGTTCACATTGCTTCGCAGAATCGCTTTTGTGCAGAAAACAGTAACACCTGTTCAGAACGAAAGAAAGCACAGAGCCCCAGATTTTATGTTGTCCTGGAGAGCTTGCAGAGCACTGGGGAAAGGCAGGCAGAGAATTCCCTGCTAGCACCTTCTGTGTGCCTGGGAAGCAGAAGTGTTCACATTGCTTCGCAGAATCGCTTTTGTGCAGAAAACAGTAACACTTGTTCAGAACGAAAGAAAGCACAGAGCCCCAGATTTTATGTTGTCCTGGAGAGCTTGCAGAGCACTGGGGAAAGCCAGGCAGAGAATTCCCTGCTAGCACCTTCTCTGTGCCTGGGAAGCACAAGTGTTCACATTGCTTCGCAGAATCGCTTTTGTGCAGAAAACAGTAACACTTGTTCAGAACGAAAGAAAGCACAGAGCCCCAGATTTTATGTTGTCCTGGAGAGCTTGCAGAGCACTGGGGAAAGGCAGGCAGAGAATTCCCTGCTAGCACCTTCTCTGTGCCTGGGAAGCACAAGTGTTCACATTGCTTCGCAGAATCGCTTTTGTGCAGAAAACAGTAACACTTGTTCAGAATGAAAGAAAGCACAGAGCCCCAGATTTTATGTTGTCCTGGAGAGCTTGCAGAGCACTGGGGAAAGGCAGGCAGAGAATTCCCTGCTAGCACCTTCTCTGTGCCTGTTCACATTGCTTCGCAGAATCGCTTTTGTGCAGAAAACAGTAACACTTGTTCAGAACGAAAGAAAGCACAGAGCCCCAGATTTTATGTTGTCCTGGAGAGCTTGCAGAGCACTGGGGAAAGGCAGGCAGATAATTCCTTGCTAGCACCTTCTCTGTGCCTTGGAAGCAGAAGTGTTCACATTGGTTCGCAAAATCGCTTTTGTGCAGAAAACACTAACACTTGTTCAGAACGAAAGAAAGCACAGAGCCCCAGAATTTATGTTGTCCTGGAGAGCTTGCAGAGCACTGGGGAAAGGCAGGCAGAGAATTCCCTGCTAGCACCTTCTCTGTGCCTGGGAAGCACAAGTGTTCACATTGCTTCGCAGAATCGCTTTTGTGCAGAAAACAGTAACACTTGTTCAGAACGAAAGAAAGCACAGAGCCCCAGATTTGCTGTTGTCCTGGAGAGCTTGCAGAGCACTGGGGAAAGGCAGGCAGAGAATTCCCTGCTAGCACCTTCTCTGTGCCTGGGAAGCACAAGTGTTCACATTGCTTGGCAGAATCGCTTTTGTGCAGAAAACAGTAACACTTGTTCAGAACGAAAGAAAGCACAGAGCCCCAGATTTTATGTTGTCCTGGAGAGCTTGCAGAGCACTGGGGAAAGGCAGGCAGAGAATTCCCTGCTAGCACCTTCTCTGTGCCTGTTCACATTGATTCTCAGAATCGCTTTTGTGCAGAAAACAGTAACACTTGTTCAGAACGAAAGAAAGCACAGAGCCCCAGATTTTATGTTGTCCTGGAGAGCTTGCAGAGCACTGGGGAAAGGCAGGCAGAGAATTCCCTGCTAGCACCTTCTCTGTGCCTGGGAAGCACAAGTGTTCACATTGCTTCGCAGAATCGGTTTTGTGCAGAAAACAGTAACACTTGTTCAGAACGAAAGAAAGCACAGAGCCCCAGATTTTATGTTGTCCTGGAGAGCTTGCAGAGCACTGGGGAAAGGCAGGCAGAGAATTCCCTGCTAGCACCTTCTCTGTGCCTGGGAAGCAGAAGTGTTCACATTGCTTCGCAGAATCGCTTTTGTGCAGAAAACAGTAACACTTGTTCAGAACGAAAGAAAGCACAGAGCCCCAGATTTTATGTTGTCCTGGAGAGCTTGCAGAGCACTGGGGAAAGGCAGGCAGAGAATTCCCTGCTAGCACCTTCTCTGTGCCTGGGAAGCACAAGTGTTCACATTGCTTCGCAGAATCGCTTTTGTGCAGAAAACAGTAACACTTGTTCAGAACGAAAGAAAGCACAGAGCCCCAGATTTTATGTTGTCCTGGAGAGCTTGCAGAGCACTGGGGAAAGGCAGGCAGAGAATTCCCTGCTAGCACCTTCTCTGTGCCTGTTCACATTGCTTCGCAGAATCGCTTTTGTGCAGAAAACTGTAACACTTGTTCAGAACGAAAGAAAGCACAGAGCCCCAGATTTTATGTTGTCCTGGAGAGCTTGCAGAGCACTGGGGAAAGGCAGGCAGAGAATTCCCTGCTAGCACCTTCTCTGTGCCTGGGAAGCACAAGTGTTCACATTGCTTCGCAGAAACGCTTTTGTGCAGAAAACAGTAACACTTGTTCAGAACGAAAGAAAGCACAGAGCCCCAGATTTGCTGTTGTCCTGGAGAGCTTGCAGAGCACTGGGGAAAGGCAGGCAGAGAATTCCCTGCTAGCACCTTCTCTGTGCCTGGGAAGCACAAGTATTCACATTGCTTCGCAGAATCGCTTTTGTGCAGAAAACAGTAACACTTGTTCAGAACGAAAGAAAGCACAGAGCCCCAGATTTTATGTTGTCCTGGAGAGCTTGCAGAGCACTGGGGAAAGGCAGGCAGAGAATTCCCTGCTAGCACCTTCTCTGTGCCTGTTCACATTGCTTCTCAGAATCGCTTTTGTGCAGAAAACAGTAACACTTGTTCAGAACGAAAGAAAGCACAGAGCCCCAGATTTTATGTTGTCCTGGAGAGCTTGCAGAGCACTGGGGAAAGGCAGGCAGAGAATTCCCTGCTAGCACCTTCTCTGTGCCTGGGAAGCAGAAGTGTTCACATTGCTTCGCAGAATCGCTTTTGTGCAGAAAACAGTAACACTTGTTCAGAACGAAAGAAAGCACAGAGCCCCAGATTTTATGTTGTCCTGGAGAGCTTGCAGAGCACTGGGGAAAGGCAGGCAGAGAATTCCCTGCTAGCACCTTCTCTGTGCCTGTTCACATTGATTCTCAGAATCGCTTTTGTGCAGAAAACAGTAACACTTGTTCAGAACGAAAGAAAGCACAGAGCCCCAGATTTTATGTTGTCCTGGAGAGCTTGCAGAGCACTGGGGAAAGGCAGGCAGAGAATTCCCTGCTAGCACCTTCTCTGTGCCTGGGAAGCACAAGTGTTCACATTGCTTCGCAGAATCGCTTTTGTGCAGAAAACAGTAACACTTGTTCAGAATGAAAGAAAGCACAGAGCCCCAGATTTTATGTTGTCCTGGAGAGCTTGCAGAGCACTGGGGAAAGGCAGGCAGAGAATTCCCTGCTAGCACCTTCTCTGTGCCTGGGAAGCACAAGTGTTCACATTGCTTCGCAGAATCGCTTTTGTGCAGAAAACAGTAACACTTGTTCAGAACGAAAGAAAGCACAGAGCCCCAGATTTTATGTTGTCCTGGAGAGCTTGCAGAGCACTGGGGAAAGGCAGGCAGAGAATTCCCTGCTAGCACCTTCTCTGTGCCTGGGAAGCACAAGTGTTCACATTGCTTGGCAGAATCGCTTTTGTGCAGAAAACAGTAACACTTGTTCAGAACGAAAGAAAGCACAGAGCCCCAGATTTTATGTTGTCCTGGAGAGCTTGCAGAGCACTGGGGAAAGGCAGGCAGAGAATTCCCTGCTAGCACCTTCTCTGTGCCTGTTCACATTGCTTCTCAGAATCGCTTTTGTGCAGGAAACAGTAACACTTGTTCAGAACGAAAGAAAGCACAGAGCCCCAGATTTTATGTTGTCCTGGAGAGCTTGCAGAGCACTGGGGAAAGGCAGGCAGAGAATTCCCTGCTAGCACCTTCTCTGTGCCTGGGAAGCACAAGTGTTCACATTGCTTCGCAGAATCGGTTTTGTGCAGAAAACAGTAACACTTGTTCAGAACGAAAGAAAGCACAGAGCCCCAGATTTTATGTTGTCCTGGAGAGCTTGCAGAGCACTGGGGAAAGGCAGGCAGAGAATTCCCTGCTAGCACCTTCTGTGTGCCTGGGAAGCAGAAGTGTTCACATTGCTTCGCAGAATCGCTTTTGTGCAGAAAACAGTAACACTTGTTCAGAACGAAAGAAAGCACAGAGCCCCAGATTTTATGTTGTCCTGGAGAGCTTGCAGAGCACTGGGGAAAGGCAGGCAGAGAATTCCCTGCTAGCACCTTCTGTGTGCCTGGGAAGCAGAAGTGTTCACATTGCTTCGCAGAATCGCTTTTGTGCAGAAAACAGTAACACTTGTTCAGAACGAAAGAAAGCACAGAGCCCCAGATTTTATGTTGTCCTGGAGAGCTTGCAGAGCACTGGGGAAAGGAAGGCAGAGAATTCCCTGCTAGCACCTTCTCTGTGCCTGGGAAGCACAAGTGTTCACATTGCTTCGCAGAATCGCTTTTGTGCAGAAAACAGTAACACTTGTTCAGAATGAAAGAAAGCACAGAGCCCCAGATTTTATGTTGTCCTGGAGAGCTTGCAGAGCACTGGGGAAAGGCAGGCAGAGAATTCCCTGCTAGCACCTTCTCTGTGCCTGTTCACATTGCTTCGCAGAATCGCTTTTGTGCAGAAAACAGTAACACTTGTTCAGAACGAAAGAAAGCACAGAGCCCCAGATTTTATGTTGTCCTGGAGAGCTTGCAGAGCACTGGGGAAAGGCAGGCAGAGAATTCCTTGCTAGCACCTTCTCTGTGCCTTGGAAGCAGAAGTGTTCACATTGGTTCGCAAAATCGCTTTTGTGCAGAAAACACTAACACTTGTTCAGAACGAAAGAAAGCACAGAGCCCCAGAATTTATGTTGTCCTGGAGAGCTTGCAGAGCACTGGGGAAAGGCAGGCAGAGAATTCCCTGCTAGCACCTTCTGTGTGCCTGGGAAGCACAAGTGTTCACATTGCTTCGCAGAATCGCTTTTGTGCAGAAAACAGTAACACTTGTTCAGAACGAAAGAAAGCACAGAGCCCCAGATTTGCTGTTGTCCTGGAGAGCTTGCAGAGCACTGGGGAAAGGCAGGCAGAGAATTCCCTGCTAGCACCTTCTCTGTGCCTGGGAAGCACAAGTGTTCACATTGCTTCGCAGAATCGCTTTTGTGCAGAAAACAGTAACACTTGTTCAGAACGAAAGAAAGCACAGAGCCCCAGATTTTATGTTGTCCTGGAGAGCTTGCAGAGCACTGGGGAAAGGCAGGCAGAGAATTCCCTGCTAGCACCTTCTCTGTTCCTGTTCACATTGATTCTCAGAATCGCTTTTGTGCAGAAAACAGTAACACTTGTTCAGAACGAAAGAAAGCACAGAGCCCCAGATTTTATGTTGTCCTGGAGAGCTTGCAGAGCACTGGGGAAAGGCAGGCAGAGAATTCCCTGCTAGCACCTTCTCTGTGCCTGGGAAGCACAAGTGTTCACATTGCTTCGCAGAATCGGTTTTGTGCAGAAAACAGTAACACTTGTTCAGAACGAAAGAAAGCACAGAGCCCCAGATTTTATGTTGTCCTGGAGAGCTTGCAGAGCACTGGGGAAAGGCAGGCAGAGAATTCCCTGCTAGCACCTTCTCTGTGCCTGGGAAGCAGAAGTGTTCACATTGCTTCGCAGAATCGCTTTTGTGCAGAAAACAGTAACACTTGTTCAGAACGAAAGAAAGCACAGAGCCCCAGATTTTATGTTGTCCTGGAGAGCTTGCAGAGCACTGGGGAAAGGCAGGCAGAGAATTCCCTGCTAGCACCTTCTCTGTGCCTGGGAAGCACAAGTGTTCACATTGCTTCGCAGAATCGCTTTTGTGCAGAAAACAGTAACACTTGTTCAGAACGAAAGAAAGCACAGAGCCCCAGATTTTATGTTGTCCTGGAGAGCTTGCAGAGCACTGGGGAAAGGCAGGCAGAGAATTCCCTGCTAGCACCTTCTCTGTGCCTGTTCACATTGCTTCGCAGAATCGCTTTTGTGCAGAAAACTGTAACACTTGTTCAGAACGAAAGAAAGCACAGAGCCCCAGATTTTATGTTGTCCTGGAGAGCTTGCAGAGCACTGGGGAAAGGCAGGCAGAGAATTCCCTGCTAGCACCTTCTCTGTGCCTGGGAAGCACAAGTGTTCACATTGCTTCGCAGAAATGCTTTTGTGCAGAAAACAGTAACACTTGTTCAGAACGAAAGAAAGCACAGAGCCCCAGATTTGCTGTTGTCCTGGAGAGCTTGCAGAGCACTGGGGAAAGGCAGGCAGAGAATTCCCTGCTAGCACCTTCTCTGTGCCTGGGAAGCACAAGTATTCACATTGCTTCGCAGAATCGCTTTTGTGCAGAAAACAGTAACACTTGTTCAGAACGAAAGAAAGCACAGAGCCCCAGATTTTATGTTGTCCTGGAGAGCTTGCAGAGCACTGGGGAAAGGCAGGCAGAGAATTCCCTGCTAGCACCTTCTCTGTGCCTGTTCACATTGCTTCGCAGAATCGCTTTTGTGCAGAAAACAGTAACACTTGTTCAGAACGAAAGAAAGCACAGAGCCCCAGATTTTATGTTGTCCTGGAGAGCTTGCAGAGCACTGGGGAAAGGCAGGCAGAGAATTCCCTGCTAGCACCTTCTCTGTGCCTGGGAAGCAGAAGTGTTCACATTGCTTCGCAGAATCGCTTTTGTGCAGAAAACAGTAACACTTGTTCAGAACGAAAGAAAGCACAGAGCCCCAGATTTTATGTTGTCCTGGAGAGCTTGCAGAGCACTGGGGAAAGGCAGGCAGAGAATTCCCTGCTAGCACCTTCTCTGTGCCTGTTCACATTGATTCTCAGAATCGCTTTTGTGCAGAAAACAGTAACACTTGTTCAGAACGAAAGAAAGCACAGAGCCCCAGATTTTATGTTGTCCTGGAGAGCTTGCAGAGCACTGGGGAAAGGCAGGCAGAGAATTCCCTGCTAGCACCTTCTCTGTGCCTGGGAAGCAGAAGTGTTCACATTGCTTCGCAGAATCGCTTTTGTGCAGAAAACAGTAACACTTGTTCAGAACGAAAGAAAGCACAGAGCCCCAGATTTTATGTTGTCCTGGAGAGCTTGCAGAGCACTGGGGAAAGGCAGGCAGAGAATTCCCTGCTAGCACCTTCTCTGTGCCTGGGAAGCAGAAGTGTTCACATTGCTTCGCAGAATCGCTTTTGTGCAGAAAACAGTAACACTTGTTCAGAACGAAAGAAAGCACAGAGCCCCAGATTTTATGTTGTCCTGGAGAGCTTGCAGAGCACTGGGGAAAGGCAGGCAGAGAATTCCCTGCTAGCACCTTCTGTGTGCCTGGGAAGCACAAGTGTTCACATTGCTTCGCAGAATCGCTTTTGTGCAGAAAACAGTAACACTTGTTCAGAACGAAAGAAAGCACAGAGCCCCAGATTTTATGTTGTCCTGGAGAGCTTGCAGAGCACTGGGGAAAGGCAGGCAGAGAATTCCCTGCTAGCACCTTCTCTGTGCCTGGGAAGCACAAGTGTTCACATTGCTTCGCAGAATCGCTTTTGTGCAGAAAACAGTAACACTTGTTCAGAATGAAAGAAAGCACAGAGCCCCAGATTTTATGTTGTCCTGGAGAGCTTGCAGAGCACTGGGGAAAGGCAGGCAGAGAATTCCCTGCTAGCACCTTCTCTGTGCCTGGGAAGCACAAGTGTTCACATTGCTTCGCAGAATCGCTTTTGTGCAGAAAACAGTAACACTTGTTCAGAACGAAAGAAAGCACAGAGCCCCAGATTTTATGTTGTCCTGGAGAGCTTGCAGAGCACTGGGGAAAGGCAGGCAGAGAATTCCCTGCTAGCACCTTCTCTGTGCCTGGGAAGCACAAGTGTTCACATTGCTTCGCAGAATCGCTTTTGTGCAGAAAACAGTAACACTTGTTCAGAACGAAAGAAAGCACAGAGCCCCAGATTTTATGTTGTCCTGGAGAGCTTGCAGAGCACTGGGGAAAGGCAGGCAGAGAATTCCCTGCTAGCACCTTCTCTGTGCCTGGGAAGCACAAGTGTTCACATTGCTTCGCAGAATCGCTTTTGTGCAGAAAACAGTAACACTTGTTCAGAATGAAAGAAAGCACAGAGCCCCAGATTTTATGTTGTCCTGGAGAGCTTGCAGAGCACTGGGGAAAGGCAGGCAGAGAATTCCCTGCTAGCACCTTCTCTGTGCCTGGGAAGCACAAGTGTTCACATTGCTTCGCAGAATCGCTTTTGTGCAGAAAACAGTAACACTTGTTCAGAACGAAAGAAAGCACAGAGCCCCAGAATTTATGTTGTCCTGGAGAGCTTGCAGAGCACTGGGGAAAGGCAGGCAGAGAATTCCCTGCTAGCACCTTCTCTGTGCCTGGGAAGCACAAGTGTTCACATTGCTTCGCAGAATCGCTTTTGTGCAGAAAACAGTAACACTTGTTCAGAATGAAAGAAAGCACAGAGCCCCAGATTTTATGTTGTCCTGGAGAGCTTGCAGAGCACTGGGGAAGGGCAGGCAGAGAATTCCCTGCTAGCACCTTCTCTGTGCCTGGGAAGCACAAGTGTTCACATTGCTTCGCAGAATCGGTTTTGTGCAGAAAACAGTAACACTTGTTCAGAACAAAAGAAAGCACAGAGCCCCAGATTTTATGTTGTCCTGGAGAGCTTGCAGAGCACTGGGGAAAGGCAGGCAGAGAATTCCCTGCTAGCACCTTCTGTGTGCCTGGGAAGCAGAAGTGTTCACATTGCTTCGCAGAATCGCTTTTGTGCAGAAAACAGTAACACTTGTTCAGAACGAAAGAAAGCACAGAGCCCCAGATTTTATGTTGTCCTGGAGAGCTTGCAGAGCACTGGGGAAAGGCAGGCAGAGAATTCCCTGCTAGCACCTTCTGTGTGCCTGGGAAGCAGAAGTGTTCACATTGCTTCGCAGAATCGCTTTTGTGCAGAAAACAGTAACACTTGTTCAGAACGAAAGAAAGCACAGAGCCCCAGATTTTATGTTGTCCTGGAGAGCTTGCAGAGCACTGGGGAAAGGCAGGCAGAGAATTCCCTGCTAGCACCTTCTCTGTGCCTGGGAAGCACAAGTGTTCACATTGCTTCGCAGAATCGCTTTTGTGCAGAAAACAGTAACACTTGTTCAGAACGAAAGAAAGCACAGAGCCCCAGATTTTATGTTGTCCTGGAGAGCTTGCAGAGCACTGGGGAAAGGCAGGCAGAGAATTCCCTGCTAGCACCTTCTGTGTGCCTGGGAAGCACAAGTGTTCACATTGCTTCGCAGAATCGCTTTTGTGCAGAAAACAGTAACACTTGTTCAGAACGAAAGAAAGCACAGAGCCCCAGATTTTATGTTGTCCTGGAGAGCTTGCAGAGCACTGGGGAAAGGCAGGCAGAGAATTCCCTGCTAGCACCTTCTGTGTGCCTGGGAAGCACAAGTGTTCACATTGCTTCGCAGAATCGCTTTTGTGCAGAAAACAGTAACACTTGTTCAGAACGAAAGAAAGCACAGAGCCCCAGATTTGCTGTTGTCCTGGAGAGCTTGCAGAGCACTGGGGAAAGGCAGGCAGAGAATTCCCTGCTAGCACCTTCTCTGTGCCTGTTCACATTGCTTCTCAGAATCGCTTTTGTGCAGGAAACAGTAACACTTGTTCAGAACGAAAGAAAGCACAGAGCCCCAGATTTTATGTTGTCCTGGAGAGCTTGCAGAGCACTGGGGAAAGGCAGGCAGAGAATTCCCTGCTAGCACCTTCTCTGTGCCTGGGAAGCACAAGTGTTCACATTGCTTCGCAGAATCGCTTTTGTGCAGAAAACAGTAACACTTGTTCAGAACGAAAGAAAGCACAGAGCCCCAGATTTTATGTTGTCCTGGAGAGCTTGCAGAGCACTGGGGAAAGGCAGGCAGAGAATTCCCTGCTAGCACCTTCTCTGTGCCTGGGAAGCACAAGTGTTCACATTGCTTCGCAGAATCGCTTTTGTGCAGAAAACAGTAACACCTGTTCAGAACGAAAGAAAGCACAGAGCCCCAGATTTTATGTTGTCCTGGAGAGCTTGCAGAGCACTGGGGAAAGGCAGGCAGAGAATTCCCTGCTAGCACCTTCTGTGTGCCTGGGAAGCAGAAGTGTTCACATTGCTTCGCAGAATCGCTTTTGTGCAGAAAACAGTAACACTTGTTCAGAACGAAAGAAAGCACAGAGCCCCAGATTTTATGTTGTCCTGGAGAGCTTGCAGAGCACTGGGGAAAGGCAGGCAGAGAATTCCCTGCTAGCACCTTCTCTGTGCCTGGGAAGCACAAGTGTTCACATTGCTTCGCAGAATCGCTTTTGTGCAGAAAACAGTAACACTTGTTCAGAACGAAAGAAAGCACAGAGCCCCAGAATTTATGTTGTCCTGGAGAGCTTGCAGAGCACTGGGGAAAGGCAGGCAGAGAATTCCCTGCTAGCACCTTCTCTGTGCCTGGGAAGCACAAGTGTTCACATTGCTTCGCAGAATCGCTTTTGTGCAGAAAACAGTAACACTTGTTCAGAACGAAAGAAAGCACAGAGCCCCAGATTTGCTGTTGTCCTGGAGAGCTTGCAGAGCACTGGGGAAAGGCAGGCAGAGAATTCCCTGCTAGCACCTTCTCTGTGCCTGGGAAGCACAAGTGTTCACATTGCTTGGCAGAATCGCTTTTGTGCAGAAAACAGTAACACTTGTTCAGAACGAAAGAAAGCACAGAGCCCCAGATTTTATGTTGTCCTGGAGAGCTTGCAGAGCACTGGGGAAAGGCAGGCAGAGAATTCCCTGCTAGCACCTTCTCTGTGCCTGTTCACATTGATTCTCAGAATCGCTTTTGTGCAGAAAACAGTAACACTTGTTCAGAACGAAAGAAAGCACAGAGCCCCAGATTTTATGTTGTCCTGGAGAGCTTGCAGAGCACTGGGGAAAGGCAGGCAGAGAATTCCCTGCTAGCACCTTCTCTGTGCCTGGGAAGCACAAGTGTTCACATTGCTTCGCAGAATCGCTTTTGTGCAGAAAACAGTAACACTTGTTCAGAACGAAAGAAAGCACAGAGCCCCAGATTTTATGTTGTCCTGGAGAGCTTGCAGAGCACTGGGGAAAGGCAGGCAGAGAATTCCCTGCTAGCACCTTCTCTGTGCCTGGGAAGCACAAGTGTTCACATTGCTTCGCAGAATCGCTTTTGTGCAGAAAACAGTAACACTTGTTCAGAACGAAAGAAAGCACAGAGCCCCAGATTTTATGTTGTCCTGGAGAGCTTGCAGAGCACTGGGGAAAGGCAGGCAGAGAATTCCCTGCTAGCACCTTCTCTGTGCCTGGGAAGCACAAGTGTTCACATTGCTTCGCAGAATCGCTTTTGTGCAGAAAACAGTAACACTTGTTCAGAACAAAAGAAAGCACAGAGCCCCAGATTTTATGTTGTCCTGGAGAGCTTGCAGAGCACTGGGGAAAGGCAGGCAGAGAATTCCCTGCTAGCACCTTCTCTGTGCCTGGGAAGCACAAGTGTTCACATTGCTTCGCAGAATCACTTTTGTGCAGAAAACAGTAACACTTGTTCAGAACGAAAGAAAGCACAGAGCCCCAGATTTTATGTTGTCCTGGAGAGCTTGCAGAGCACTGGGGAAAGGCAGGCAGAGAATTCCCTGCTAGCACCTTCTGTGTGCCTGGGAAGCAGAAGTGTTCACATTGCTTCGCAGAATCGCTTTTGTGCAGAAAACAGTAACACTTGTTCAGAACGAAAGAAAGCACAGAGCCCCAGATTTTATGTTGTCCTGGAGAGCTTGCAGAGCACTGGGGAAAGGCAGGCAGAGAATTCCCTGCTAGCACCTTCTCTGTGCCTGGGAAGCACAAGTGTTCACATTGCTTCGCAGAATCGCTTTTGTGCAGAAAACAGTAACACTTGTTCAGAACGAAAGAAAGCACAGAGCCCCAGATTTTATGTTGTCCTGGAGAGCTTGCAGAGCACTGGGGAAAGGCAGGCAGAGAATTCCCTGCTAGCACCTTCTGTGTGCCTGGGAAGCACAAGTGTTCACATTGCTTCGCAGAATCGCTTTTGTGCAGAAAACAGTAACACTTGTTCAGAACGAAAGAAAGCACAGAGCCCCAGATTTTATGTTGTCCTGGAGAGCTTGCAGAGCACTGGGGAAAGGCAGGCAGAGAATTCCCTGCTAGCACCTTCTGTGTGCCTGGGAAGCACAAGTGTTCACATTGCTTCGCAGAATCGCTTTTGTGCAGAAAACAGTAACACTTGTTCAGAACGAAAGAAAGCACAGAGCCCCAGATTTGCTGTTGTCCTGGAGAGCTTGCAGAGCACTGGGGAAAGGCAGGCAGAGAATTCCCTGCTAGCACCTTCTCTGTGCCTGTTCACATTGCTTCGCAGAATCGCTTTTGTGCAGAAAACAGTAACACTTGTTCAGACGAAAGAAAGCACAGAGCCCCAGAATTTATGTTGTCCTGGAGAGCTTGCAGAGCACTGGGGAAAGGCAGGCAGAGAATTCCCTGCTAGCACCTTCTCTGTGCCTGGGAAGCAGAAGTGTTCACATTGCTTCGCAGAATCGCTTTTGTGCAGAAAACAGTAACACTTGTTCAGAACGAAAGAAAGCACAGAGCCCCAGATTTTATGTTGTCCTGGAGAGCTTGCAGAGCACTGGGGAAAGGCAGGCAGAGAATTCCCTGCTAGCACCTTCTCTGTGCCTGGGAAGCAGAAGTGTTCACATTGCTTCGCAGAATCGCTTTTGTGCAGAAAACAGTAACACTTGTTCAGAACGAAAGAAAGCACAGAGCCCCAGATTTGCTGTTGTCCTGGAGAGCTTGCAGAGCACTGGGGAAAGGCAGGCAGAGAATTCCCTGCTAGCACCTTCTCTGTGCCTGGGAAGCACAAGTGTTCACATTGCTTCGCAGAATTGCTTTTGTGGAGAAAATACTAACACTTGTTCAGAACGAAAGAAAGCACAGAGCCCCAGATTTTATGTTGTCCTGGAGAGCTTGCAGAGCACTGGGGAAAGGCAGGCAGAGAATTCCCTGCTAGCACCTTCTGTGTGCCTGGGAAGCAGAAGTGTTCACATTGCTTCGCAGAATCGCTTTTGTGCAGAAAACAGTAACACTTGTTCAGAACGAAAGAAAGCACAGAGCCCCAGATTTTATGTTGTCCTGGAGAGCTTGCAGAGCACTGGGGAAAGGCAGGCAGAGAATTCCCTGCTAGCACCTTCTCTGTGCCTGGGAAGCACAAGTGTTCACATTGCTTCGCAGAATCGCTTTTGTGCAGAAAACAGTAACACTTGTTCAGAATGAAAGAAAGCACAGAGCCCCAGATTTTATGTTGTCCTGGAGAGCTTGCAGAGCACTGGGGAAAGGCAGGCAGAGAATTCCCTGCTAGCACCTTCTCTGTGCCTGTTCACATTGCTTCGCAGAATCGCTTTTGTGCAGAAAACAGTAACACTTGTTCAGAACGAAAGAAAGCACAGAGCCCCAGATTTTATGTTGTCCTGGAGAGCTTGCAGAGCACTGGGGAAAGGCAGGCAGAGAATTCCCTGCTAGCACCTTCTCTGTGCCTGGGAAGCACAAGTGTTCACATTGCTTCGCAGAATCGCTTTTGTGCAGAAAACAGTAACACTTGCTCAGAACGAAAGAAAGCACAGAGCCCCAGATTTTATGTTGTCCTGGAGAGCTTGCAGAGCACTGGGGAAAGGCAGGCAGAGAATTCCCTGCTAGCACCTTCTCTGTGCCTGGGAAGCAGAAGTGTTCACATTGCTTCGCAGAATCGCTTTTGTGCAGAAAACAGTAACACTTGTTCAGAATGAAAGAAAGCACAGAGCCCCAGATTTTATGTTGTCCTGGAGAGCTTGCAGAGCACTGGGGAAAGGCAGGCAGAGAATTCCCTGCTAGCACCTTCTCTGTGCCTGTT
Source organism: Strix uralensis (assembly GCF_047716275.1). Taxonomy (NCBI): domain Eukaryota; kingdom Metazoa; phylum Chordata; class Aves; order Strigiformes; family Strigidae; genus Strix; species Strix uralensis. The sequence continues at coordinate 41,909 of NW_027436924.1, forward strand.
CACATTGCTTCGCAGAATCGCTTTTGTGCAGAAAACAGTAACAGTTGTTCAGAACGAAAGAAAGCACAGAGCCCCAGATTTGCTGTTGTCCTGGAGAGCTTGCAGAGCACTGGGGAAAGGCAGGCAGAGAATTCCTTGCTAGCACCTTCTCTGTGCCTTGGAAGCAGAAGTGTTCACATTGCTTCGCAAAATCGCTTTTGTGCAGAAAACACTAACACTTGTTCAGAACGAAAGAAAGCACAGAGCCCCAGAATTTATGTTGTCCTGGAGAGCTTGCAGAGCACTGGGGAAAGGCAGGCAGAGAATTCCCTGCTAGCACCTTCTCTGTGCCTGGGAAGCACAAGTGTTCACATTGCTTCGCAGAATCGCTTTTGTGCAGAAAACAGTAACACTTGTTCAGAACGAAAGAAAGCACAGAGCCCCAGATTTGCTCTTGTCCTGGAGAGCTTGCAGAGCACTGGGGAAAGGCAGGCAGAGAATTCCCTGCTAGCACCTTCTCTGTGCCTGGGAAGCACAAGTGTTCACATTGCTTCGCAGAATCGCTTTTGTGCAGAAAACAGTAACACTTGTTCAGAACGAAAGAAAGCACAGAGCCCCAGATTTTATGTTGTCCTGGAGAGCTTGCAGAGCACTGGGGAAAGGCAGGCAGAGAATTCCCTGCTAGCACCTTCTCTGTGCCTGTTCACATTGCTTCTCAGAATCGCTTTTGTGCAGGAAACAGTAACACTTGTTCAGAACGAAAGAAAGCACAGAGCCCCAGATTTGCTGTTGTCCTGGAGAGCTTGCAGAGCACTGGGGAAAGGCAGGCAGAGAATTCCCTGCTAGCACCTTCTCTGTGCCTGTTCACATTGCTTCGCAGAATCGCTTTTGTGCAGAAAACAGTAACACTTGTTCAGACGAAAGAAAGCACAGAGCCCCAGAATTTATGTTGTCCTGGAGAGCTTGCAGAGCACTGGGGAAAGGCAGGCAGAGAATTCCCTGCTAGCACCTTCTCTGTGCCTGGGAAGCAGAAGTGTTCACATTGCTTCGCAGAATCGCTTTTGTGCAGAAAACAGTAACACTTGTTCAGAACGAAAGAAAGCACAGAGCCCCAGATTTTATGTTGTCCTGGAGAGCTTGCAGAGCACTGGGGAAAGGCAGGCAGAGAATTCCCTGCTAGCACCTTCTCTGTGCCTGGGAAGCAGAAGTGTTCACATTGCTTCGCAGAATCGCTTTTGTGCAGAAAACAGTAACACTTGTTCAGAACGAAAGAAAGCACAGAGCCCCAGATTTGCTGTTGTCCTGGAGAGCTTGCAGAGCACTGGGGAAAGGCAGGCAGAGAATTCCCTGCTAGCACCTTCTCTGTGCCTGGGAAGCACAAGTGTTCACATTGCTTCTCAGAATTGCTTTTGTGGAGAAAATACTAACACTTGTTCAGAACGAAAGAAAGCACAGAGCCCCAGATTTTATGTTGTCCTGGAGAGCTTGCAGAGCACTGGGGAAAGGCAGGCAGAGAATTCCCTGCTAGCACCTTCTGTGTGCCTGGGAAGCAGAAGTGTTCACATTGCTTCGCAGAATCGCTTTTGTGCAGAAAACAGTAACACTTGTTCAGAACGAAAGAAAGCACAGAGCCCCAGATTTTATGTTGTCCTGGAGAGCTTGCAGAGCACTGGGGAAAGGCAGGCAGAGAATTCCCTGCTAGCACCTTCTCTGTGCCTGGGAAGCAGAAGTGTTCACATTGCTTCGCAGAATCGCTTTTGTGCAGAAAACAGTAACACTTGTTCAGAATGAAAGAAAGCACAGAGCCCCAGATTTTATGTTGTCCTGGAGAGCTTGCAGAGCACTGGGGAAAGGCAGGCAGAGAATTCCCTGCTAGCACCTTCTCTGTGCCTGTTCACATTGCTTCGCAGAATCGCTTTTGTGCAGAAAACAGTAACACTTGTTCAGAACGAAAGAAAGCACAGAGCCCCAGAATTTATGTTGTCCTGGAGAGCTTGCAGAGCACTGGGGAAAGGCAGGCAGAGAATTCCCTGCTAGCACCTTCTCTGTGCCTGGGAAGCACAAGTGTTCACATTGCTTCGCAGAATCGCTTTTGTGCAGAAAACAGTAACACTTGTTCAGAACGAAAGAAAGCACAGAGCCCCAGATTTTATGTTGTCCTGGAGAGCTTGCAGAGCACTGGGGAAAGGCAGGCAGAGAATTCCCTGCTAGCACCTTCTCTGTGCCTGGGAAGCAGAAGTGTTCACATTGCTTCGCAGAATCGCTTTTGTGCAGAAAACAGTAACACTTGTTCAGAATGAAAGAAAGCACAGAGCCCCAGATTTTATGTTGTCCTGGAGAGCTTGCAGAGCACTGGGGAAAGGCAGGCAGAGAATTCCCTGCTAGCACCTTCTCTGTGCCTGTTCACATTGCTTCGCAGAATCGCTTTTGTGCAGAAAACAGTAACACTTGTTCAGAACGAAAGAAAGCACAGAGCCCCAGATTTTATGTTGTCCTGGAGAGCTTGCAGAGCACTGGGGAAAGGCAGGCAGAGAATTCCTTGCTAGCACCTTCTCTGTGCCTTGGAAGCAGAAGTGTTCACATTGCTTCGCAAAATCGCTTTTGTGCAGAAAACACTAACACTTGTTCAGAACGAAAGAAAGCACAGAGCCCCAGATTTGCTGTTGTCCTGGAGAGCTTGCAGAGCACTGGGGAAAGGCAGGCAGAGAATTCCCTGCTAGCACCTTCTCTGTGCCTGGGAAGCACAAGTGTTCACATTGCTTGGCAGAATCGCTTTTGTGCAGAAAACAGTAACACTTGTTCAGAACGAAAGAAAGCACAGAGCCCCAGATTTGCTCTTGTCCTGGAGAGCTTGCAGAGCACTGGGGAAAGGCAGGCAGAGAATTCCCTGCTAGCACCTTCTCTGTGCCTGGGAAGCACAAGTGTTCACATTGCTTCGCAGAATCGCTTTTGTGCAGAAAACAGTAACACTTGTTCAGAACGAAAGAAAGCACAGAGCCCCAGATTTTATGTTGTCCTGGAGAGCTTGCAGAGCACTGGGGAAAGGCAGGCAGAGAATTCCCTGCTAGCACCTTCTCTGTGCCTGTTCACATTGCTTCTCAGAATCGCTTTTGTGCAGGAAACAGTAACACTTGTTCAGAACGAAAGAAAGCACAGAGCCCCAGATTTTATGTTGTCCTGGAGAGCTTGCAGAGCACTGGGGAAAGGCAGGCAGAGAATTCCCTGCTAGCACCTTCTCTGTGCCTGGGAAGCACAAGTGTTCACATTGCTTCGCAGAATCGGTTTTGTGCAGAAAACAGTAACACTTGTTCAGAACGAAAGAAAGCACAGAGCCCCAGATTTGCTGTTGTCCTGGAGAGCTTGCAGAGCACTGGGGAAAGGCAGGCAGAGAATTCCCTGCTAGCACCTTCTCTGTGCCTGGGAAGCACAAGTGTTCACATTGCTTCGCAGAATCGCTTTTGTGCAGAAAACAGTAACACTTGTTCAGAACGAAAGAAAGCACAGAGCCCCAGATTTGCTCTTGTCCTGGAGAGCTTGCAGAGCACTGGGGAAAGGCAGGCAGAGAATTCCCTGCTAGCACCTTCTCTGTGCCTGGGAAGCACAAGTGTTCACATTGCTTGGCAGAATCGCTTTTGTGCAGAAAACAGTAACACTTGTTCAGAACGAAAGAAAGCACAGAGCCCCAGATTTTATGTTGTCCTGGAGAGCTTGCAGAGCACTGGGGAAAGGCAGGCAGAGAATTCCCTGCTAGCACCTTCTCTGTGCCTGTTCACATTGCTTCGCAGAATCGCTTTTGTGCAGAAAACAGTAACACTTGTTCAGAACGAAAGAAAGCACAGAGCCCCAGATTTTATGTTGTCCTGGAGAGCTTGCAGAGCACTGGGGAAAGGCAGGCAGAGAATTCCCTGCTAGCACCTTCTCTGTGCCTGGGAAGCACAAGTGTTCACATTGCTTCGCAGAATCGCTTTTGTGCAGAAAACAGTAACACTTGTTCAGAATGAAAGAAAGCACAGAGCCCCAGATTTTATGTTGTCCTGGAGAGCTTGCAGAGCACTGGGGAAAGGCAGGCAGAGAATTCCCTGCTAGCACCTTCTCTGTGCCTGGGAAGCACAAGTGTTCACATTGCTTCGCAGAATCGCTTTTGTGCAGAAAACAGTAACACCTGTTCAGAACGAAAGAAAGCACAGAGCCCCAGATTTTATGTTGTCCTGGAGAGCTTGCAGAGCACTGGGGAAAGGCAGGCAGAGAATTCCCTGCTAGCACCTTCTGTGTGCCTGGGAAGCAGAAGTGTTCACATTGCTTCGCAGAATCGCTTTTGTGCAGAAAACAGTAACACTTGTTCAGAACGAAAGAAAGCACAGAGCCCCAGATTTTATGTTGTCCTGGAGAGCTTGCAGAGCACTGGGGAAAGGCAGGCAGAGAATTCCCTGCTAGCACCTTCTCTGTGCCTGGGAAGCACAAGTGTTCACATTGCTTCGCAGAATCGCTTTTGTGCAGAAAACAGTAACACTTGTTCAGAATGAAAGAAAGCACAGAGCCCCAGATTTTATGTTGTCCTGGAGAGCTTGCAGAGCACTGGGGAAAGGCAGGCAGAGAATTCCCTGCTAGCACCTTCTCTGTGCCTGGGAAGCACAAGTGTTCACATTGCTTCGCAGAATCGCTTTTGTGCAGAAAACAGTAACACTTGTTCAGAATGAAAGAAAGCACAGAGCCCCAGATTTTATGTTGTCCTGGAGAGCTTGCAGAGCACTGGGGAAAGGCAGGCAGAGAATTCCCTGCTAGCACCTTCTCTGTGCCTGGGAAGCACAAGTGTTCACATTGCTTCGCAGAATCGCTTTTGTGCAGAAAACAGTAACACTTGTTCAGAACGAAAGAAAGCACAGAGCCCCAGATTTTATGTTGTCCTGGAGAGCTTGCAGAGCACTGGGGAAAGGCAGGCAGAGAATTCCCTGCTAGCACCTTCTGTGTGCCTGGGAAGCAGAAGTGTTCACATTGCTTCGCAGAATCGCTTTTGTGCAGAAAACAGTAACACTTGTTCAGAACGAAAGAAAGCACAGAGCCCCAGATTTTATGTTGTCCTGGAGAGCTTGCAGAGCACTGGGGAAAGGCAGGCAGAGAATTCCCTGCTAGCACCTTCTGTGTGCCTGGGAAGCAGAAGTGTTCACATTGCTTCGCAGAATCGCTTTTGTGCAGAAAACAGTAACACTTGTTCAGAACGAAAGAAAGCACAGAGCCCCAGATTTTATGTTGTCCTGGAGAGCTTGCAGAGCACTGGGGAAAGGCAGGCAGAGAATTCCCTGCTAGCACCTTCTCTGTGCCTGGGAAGCACAAGTGTTCACATTGCTTCGCAGAATCGGTTTTGTGCAGAAAACAGTAACACTTGTTCAGAACGAAAGAAAGCACAGAGCCCCAGATTTGCTGTTGTCCTGGAGAGCTTGCAGAGCACTGGGGAAAGGCAGGCAGAGAATTCCCTGCTAGCACCTTCTGTGTGCCTGGGAAGCAGAAGTGTTCACATTGCTTCGCAGAATCGCTTTTGTGCAGAAAACAGTAACACTTGTTCAGAACGAAAGAAAGCACAGAGCCCCAGATTTTATGTTGTCCTGGAGAGCTTGCAGAGCACTGGGGAAAGGCAGGCAGAGAATTCCCTGCTAGCACCTTCTCTGTGCCTGGGAAGCACAAGTGTTCACATTGCTTCGCAGAATTGCTTTTGTGCAGAAAACAGTAACACTTGTTCAGAACGAAAGAAAGCACAGAGCCCCAGATTTTATGTTGTCCTGGAGAGCTTGCAGAGCACTGGGGAAAGGCAGGCAGAGAATTCCCTGCTAGCACCTTCTCTGTGCCTGTTCACATTGCTTCGCAGAATCGCTTTTGTGCAGAAAACAGTAACACTTGTTCAGAACGAAAGAAAGCACAGAGCCCCAGATTTTATGTTGTCCTGGAGAGCTTGCAGAGCACTGGGGAAAGGCAGGCAGAGAATTCCCTGCTAGCACCTTCTCTGTGCCTGGGAAGCACAAGTGTTCACATTGCTTCGCAGAATCGCTTTTGTGCAGAAAACAGTAACACTTGTTCAGAACGAAAGAAAGCACAGAGCCCCAGATTTTATGTTGTCCTGGAGAGCTTGCAGAGCACTGGGGAAAGGCAGGCAGAGAATTCCCTGCTAGCACCTTCTGTGTGCCTGGGAAGCAGAAGTGTTCACATTGCTTCGCAGAATCGCTTTTGTGCAGAAAACAGTAACACTTGTTCAGAACGAAAGAAAGCACAGAGCCCCAGATTTTATGTTGTCCTGGAGAGCTTGCAGAGCACTGGGGAAAGGCAGGCAGAGAATTCCCTGCTAGCACCTTCTCTGTGCCTGTTCACATTGCTTCTCAGAATCGCTTTTGTGCAGAAAACAGTAACACTTGTTCAGAACGAAAGAAAGCACAGAGCCCCAGATTTTATGTTGTCCTGGAGAGCTTGCAGAGCACTGGGGAAAGGCAGGCAGAGAATTCCCTGCTAGCACCTTCTCTGTGCCTGGGAAGCAGAAGTGTTCACATTGCTTCGCAGAATCGCTTTTGTGCAGAAAACAGTAACACCTGTTCAGAACGAAAGAAAGCACAGAGCCCCAGATTTTATGTTGTCCTGGAGAGCTTGCAGAGCACTGGGGAAAGGCAGGCAGAGAATTCCCTGCTAGCACCTTCTGTGTGCCTGGGAAGCAGAAGTGTTCACATTGCTTCGCAGAATCGCTTTTGTGCAGAAAACAGTAACACTTGTTCAGAACGAAAGAAAGCACAGAGCCCCAGATTTTATGTTGTCCTGGAGAGCTTGCAGAGCACTGGGGAAAGGCAGGCAGAGAATTCCCTGCTAGCACCTTCTGTGTGCCTGGGAAGCAGAAGTGTTCACATTGCTTCGCAGAATCGCTTTTGTGCAGAAAACAGTAACACTTGTTCAGAACGAAAGAAAGCACAGAGCCCCAGATTTTATGTTGTCCTGGAGAGCTTGCAGAGCACTGGGGAAAGGCAGGCAGAGAATTCCCTGCTAGCACCTTCTCTGTGCCTGTTCACATTGCTTCTCAGAATCGCTTTTGTGCAGGAAACAGTAACACTTGTTCAGAACGAAAGAAAGCACAGAGCCCCAGATTTTATGTTGTCCTGGAGAGCTTGCAGAGCACTGGGGAAAGGCAGGCAGAGAATTCCCTGCTAGCACCTTCTCTGTGCCTGGGAAGCACAAGTGTTCACATTGCTTCGCAGAATCGGTTTTGTGCAGAAAACAGTAACACTTGTTCAGAACGAAAGAAAGCACAGAGCCCCAGATTTGCTGTTGTCCTGGAGAGCTTGCAGAGCACTGGGGAAAGGCAGGCAGAGAATTCCCTGCTAGCACCTTCTGTGTGCCTGGGAAGCACAAGTGTTCACATTGCTTCGCAGAATCGCTTTTGTGCAGAAAACAGTAACACTTGTTCAGAACGAAAGAAAGCACAGAGCCCCAGATTTTATGTTGTCCTGGAGAGCTTGCAGAGCACTGGGGAAAGGCAGGCAGAGAATTCCCTGCTAGCACCTTCTCTGTGCCTGGGAAGCACAAGTGTTCACATTGCTTCGCAGAATTGCTTTTGTGCAGAAAACAGTAACACTTGTTCAGAACGAAAGAAAGCACAGAGCCCCAGATTTTATGTTGTCCTGGAGAGCTTGCAGAGCACTGGGGAAAGGCAGGCAGAGAATTCCCTGCTAGCACCTTCTCTGTGCCTGTTCACATTGCTTCGCAGAATCGCTTTTGTGCAGAAAACAGTAACACTTGTTCAGAACGAAAGAAAGCACAGAGCCCCAGATTTTATGTTGTCCTGGAGAGCTTGCAGAGCACTGGGGAAAGGCAGGCAGAGAATTCCCTGCTAGCACCTTCTCTGTGCCTGGGAAGCACAAGTGTTCACATTGCTTCGCAGAATCGCTTTTGTGCAGAAAACAGTAACACTTGTTCAGAACGAAAGAAAGCACAGAGCCCCAGATTTTATGTTGTCCTGGAGAGCTTGCAGAGCACTGGGGAAAGGCAGGCAGAGAATTCCCTGCTAGCACCTTCTGTGTGCCTGGGAAGCAGAAGTGTTCACATTGCTTCGCAGAATCGCTTTTGTGCAGAAAACAGTAACACTTGTTCAGAACGAAAGAAAGCACAGAGCCCCAGATTTTATGTTGTCCTGGAGAGCTTGCAGAGCACTGGGGAAAGGCAGGCAGAGAATTCCCTGCTAGCACCTTCTCTGTGCCTGTTCACATTGCTTCTCAGAATCGCTTTTGTGCAGAAAACAGTAACACTTGTTCAGAACGAAAGAAAGCACAGAGCCCCAGATTTTATGTTGTCCTGGAGAGCTTGCAGAGCACTGGGGAAAGGCAGGCAGAGAATTCCCTGCTAGCACCTTCTCTGTGCCTGGGAAGCACAAGTGTTCACATTGCTTCGCAGAATCGCTTTTGTGCAGAAAACAGTAACACTTGTTCAGAACGAAAGAAAGCACAGAGCCCCAGATTTTATGTTGTCCTGGAGAGCTTGCAGAGCACTGGGGAAAGGCAGGCAGAGAATTCCCTGCTAGCACCTTCTCTGTGCCTGTTCACATTGCTTCGCAGAATCGCTTTTGTGCAGAAAACAGTAACACTTGTTCAGACGAAAGAAAGCACAGAGCCCCAGAATTTATGTTGTCCTGGAGAGCTTGCAGAGCACTGGGGAAAGGCAGGCAGAGAATTCCCTGCTAGCACCTTCTCTGTGCCTGGGAAGCACAAGTGTTCACATTGCTTCGCAGAATCGCTTTTGTGCAGAAAACAGTAACACTTGTTCAGAACGAAAGAAAGCACAGAGCCCCAGATTTGCTGTTGTCCTGGAGAGCTTGCAGAGCACTGGGGAAAGGCAGGCAGAGAATTCCCTGCTAGCACCTTCTGTGTGCCTGGGAAGCACAAGTGTTCACATTGCTTCGCAGAATCGCTTTTGTGCAGAAAACAGTAACACTTGTTCAGAACGAAAGAAAGCACAGAGCCCCAGATTTTATGTTGTCCTGGAGAGCTTGCAGAGCACTGGGGAAAGGCAGGCAGAGAATTCCCTGCTAGCACCTTCTCTGTGCCTGTTCACATTGCTTCTCAGAATCGCTTTTGTGCAGAAAACAGTAACACTTGTTCAGAACGAAAGAAAGCACAGAGCCCCAGATTTTATGTTGTCCTGGAGAGCTTGCAGAGCACTGGGGAAAGGCAGGCAGAGAATTCCCTGCTAGCACCTTCTGTGTGCCTGGGAAGCACAAGTGTTCACATTGCTTCGCAGAATCGCTTTTGTGCAGAAAACAGTAACACTTGTTCAGAACGAAAGAAAGCACAGAGCCCCAGATTTGCTGTTGTCCTGGAGAGCTTGCAGAGCACTGGGGAAAGGCAGGCAGAGAATTCCCTGCTAGCACCTTCTGTGTGCCTGGGAAGCACAAGTGTTCACATTGCTTCGCAGAATCGCTTTTGTGCAGAAAACAGTAACACTTGTTCAGAACGAAAGAAAGCACAGAGCCCCAGATTTTATGTTGTCCTGGAGAGCTTGCAGAGCACTGGGGAAAGGCAGGCAGAGAATTCCCTGCTAGCACCTTCTCTGTGCCTGGGAAGCACAAGTGTTCACATTGCTTCGCAGAATCGCTTTTGTGCAGAAAACAGTAACACTTGTTCAGAATGAAAGAAAGCACAGAGCCCCAGATTTTATGTTGTCCTGGAGAGCTTGCAGAGCACTGGGGAAAGGCAGGCAGAGAATTCCCTGCTAGCACCTTCTCTGTGCCTGGGAAGCACAAGTGTTCACATTGCTTCGCAGAATCGCTTTTGTGCAGAAAACAGTAACACTTGTTCAGAACGAAAGAAAGCACAGAGCCCCAGATTTTATGTTGTCCTGGAGAGCTTGCAGAGCACTGGGGAAAGGCAGGCAGAGAATTCCCTGCTAGCACCTTCTGTGTGCCTGGGAAGCAGAAGTGTTCACATTGCTTCGCAGAATCGCTTTTGTGCAGAAAACAGTAACACTTGTTCAGAACGAAAGAAAGCACAGAGCCCCAGATTTTATGTTGTCCTGGAGAGCTTGCAGAGCACTGGGGAAAGGCAGGCAGAGAATTCCCTGCTAGCACCTTCTCTGTGCCTGTTCACATTGCTTCGCAGAATCACTTTTGTGCAGAAAACAGTAACACTTGTTCAGACGAAAGAAAGCACAGAGCCCCAGATTTTATGTTGTCCTGGAGAGCTTGCAGAGCACTGGGGAAAGGCAGGCAGAGAATTCCCTGCTAGCACCTTCTCTGTGCCTGGGAAGCACAAGTGTTCACATTGCTTCGCAGAATCGCTTTTGTGCAGAAAACAGTAACACTTGTTCAGAACGAAAGAAAGCACAGAGCCCCAGATTTTATGTTGTCCTGGAGAGCTTGCAGAGCACTGGGGAAAGGCAGGCAGAGAATTCCCTGCTAGCACCTTCTCTGTGCCTGGGAAGCAGAAGTGTTCACATTGCTTCGCAGAATCGCTTTTGTGCAGAAAACAGTAACACTTGTTCAGAACGAAAGAAAGCACAGAGCCCCAGATTTTATGTTGTCCTGGAGAGCTTGCAGAGCACTGGGGAAAGGCAGGCAGAGAATTCCCTGCTAGCACCTTCTCTGTGCCTGGGAAGCACAAGTGTTCACATTGCTTCGCAGAATTGCTTTTGTGGAGAAAATACTAACACTTGTTCAGAACGAAAGAAAGCACAGAGCCCCAGATTTTATGTTGTCCTGGAGAGCTTGCAGAGCACTGGGGAAAGGCAGGCAGAGAATTCCCTGCTAGCACCTTCTCTGTGCCTGTTCACATTGCTTCGCAGAATCGCTTTTGTGCAGAAAACAGTAACACTTGTTCAGAACGAAAGAAAGCACAGAGCCCCAGATTTTATGTTGTCCTGGAGAGCTTGCAGAGCACTGGGGAAAGGCAGGCAGAGAATTCCCTGCTAGCACCTTCTCTGTGCCTGGGAAGCACAAGTGTTCACATTGCTTCGCAGAATCGCTTTTGTGCAGAAAACAGTAACACTTGTTCAGAACGAAAGAAAGCACAGAGCCCCAGATTTGCTGTTGTCCTGGAGAGCTTGCAGAGCACTGGGGAAAGGCAGGCAGAGAATTCCCTGCTAGCACCTTCTCTGTGCCTGTTCACATTGCTTGGCAGAATCGCTTTTGTGCAGAAAACAGTAACACTTGTTCAGACGAAAGAAAGCACAGAGCCCCAGATTTTATGTTGTCCTGGAGAGCTTGCAGAGCACTGGGGAAAGGCAGGCAGAGAATTCCCTGCTAGCACCTTCTCTGTGCCTGGGAAGCACAAGTGTTCACATTGCTTCGCAGAATCGCTTTTGTGCAGAAAACAGTAACACTTGTTCAGAATGAAAGAAAGCACAGAGCCCCAGATTTTATGTTGTCCTGGAGAGCTTGCAGAGCACTGGGGAAAGGCAGGCAGAGAATTCCCTGCTAGCACCTTCTCTGTGCCTGGGAAGCACAAGTGTTCACATTGCTTCGCAGAATCGCTTTTGTGCAGAAAACAGTAACACTTGTTCAGAACGAAAGAAAGCACAGAGCCCCAGATTTTATGTTGTCCTGGAGAGCTTGCAGAGCACTGGGGAAAGGCAGGCAGAGAATTCCCTGCTAGCACCTTCTCTGTGCCTGGGAAGCACAAGTGTTCACATTGCTTCGCAGAATTGCTTTTGTGGAGAAAATACTAACACTTGTTCAGAACGAAAGAAAGCACAGAGCCCCAGATTTTATGTTGTCCTGGAGAGCTTGCAGAGCACTGGGGAAAGGCAGGCAGAGAATTCCCTGCTAGCACCTTCTGTGTGCCTGGGAAGCAGAAGTGTTCACATTGCTTCGCAGAATCGCTTTTGTGCAGAAAACAGTAACACTTGTTCAGAACGAAAGAAAGCACAGAGCCCCAGATTTTATGTTGTCCTGGAGAGCTTGCAGAGCACTGGGGAAAGGCAGGCAGAGAATTCCCTGCTAGCACCTTCTCTGTGCCTGGGAAGCAGAAGTGTTCACATTGCTTTGCAGAATCGCTTTTGTGCAGAAAACAGTAACACTTGTTCAGAATGAAAGAAAGCACAGAGCCCCAGATTTTATGTTGTCCTGGAGAGCTTGCAGAGCACTGGGGAAAGGCAGGCAGAGAATTCCCTGCTAGCACCTTCTCTGTGCCTGTTCACATTGCTTCGCAGAATCGCTTTTGTGCAGAAAACAGTAACACTTGTTCAGAACGAAAGAAAGCACAGAGCCCCAGATTTGCTGTTGTCCTGGAGAGCTTGCAGAGCACTGGGGAAAGGCAGGCAGAGAATTCCCTGCTAGCACCTTCTCTGTGCCTGTTCACATTGCTTCGCAGAATCGCTTTTGTGCAGAAAACAGTAACACTTGTTCAGAACGAAAGAAAGCACAGAGCCCCAGATTTTATGTTGTCCTGGAGAGCTTGCAGAGCACTGGGGAAAGGCAGGCAGAGAATTCCCTGCTAGCACCTTCTCTGTGCCTGGGAAGCACAAGTGTTCACATTGCTTCGCAGAATCGGTTTTGTGCAGAAAACAGTAACACTTGTTCAGAACGAAAGAAAGCACAGAGCCCCAGATTTGCTGTTGTCCTGGAGAGCTTGCAGAGCACTGGGGAAAGGCAGGCAGAGAATTCCCTGCTAGCACCTTCTCTGTGCCTGGGAAGCAGAAGTGTTCACATTGCTTCGCAGAATCGCTTTTGTGCAGAAAACAGTAACACTTGTTCAGAACGAAAGAAAGCACAGAGCCCCAGATTTTATGTTGTCCTGGAGAGCTTGCAGAGCACTGGGGAAAGGCAGGCAGAGAATTCCCTGCTAGCACCTTCTCTGTGCCTGGGAAGCAGAAGTGTTCACATTGCTTCGCAGAATCGCTTTTGTGCAGAAAACAGTAACACTTGTTCAGAATGAAAGAAAGCACAGAGCCCCAGATTTTATGTTGTCCTGGAGAGCTTGCAGAGCACTGGGGAAAGGCAGGCAGAGAATTCCCTGCTAGCACCTTCTCTGTGCCTGTTCACATTGCTTCGCAGAATCGCTTTTGTGCAGAAAACAGTAACACTTGTTCAGAACGAAAGAAAGCACAGAGCCCCAGATTTTATGTTGTCCTGGAGAGCTTGCAGAGCACTGGGGAAAGGCAGGCAGAGAATTCCCTGCTAGCACCTTCTCTGTGCCTTGGAAGCAGAAGTGTTCACATTGCTTCGCAAAATCGCTTTTGTGCAGAAAACACTAACACTTGTTCAGAACGAAAGAAAGCACAGAGCCCCAGAATTTATGTTGTCCTGGAGAGCTTGCAGAGCACTGGGGAAAGGCAGGCAGAGAATTCCCTGCTAGCACCTTCTCTGTGCCTGGGAAGCACAAGTGTTCACATTGCTTCGCAGAATCGCTTTTGTGCAGAAAACAGTAACACTTGTTCAGAACGAAAGAAAGCACAGAGCCCCAGATTTGCTCTTGTCCTGGAGAGCTTGCAGAGCTTTGGGGAAAGGCAGGCAGAGAATTCCCTGCTAGCACCTTCTCTGTGCCTGGGAAGCACAAGTGTTCACATTGCTTCGCAGAATCGCTTTTGTGCAGAAAACAGTAACACTTGTTCAGAACGAAAGAAAGCACAGAGCCCCAGATTTTATGTTGTCCTGGAGAGCTTGCAGAGCACTGGGGAAAGGCAGGCAGAGAATTCCCTGCTAGCACCTTCTCTGTGCCTGTTCACATTGCTTCTCAGAATCGCTTTTGTGCAGGAAACAGTAACACTTGTTCAGAACGAAAGAAAGCACAGAGCCCCAGATTTTATGTTGTCCTGGAGAGCTTGCAGAGCACTGGGGAAAGGCAGGCAGAGAATTCCCTGCTAGCACCTTCTCTGTGCCTGGGAAGCACAAGTGTTCACATTGCTTCGCAGAATCGGTTTTGTGCAGAAAACAGTAACACTTGTTCAGAACGAAAGAAAGCACAGAGCCCCAGATTTGCTGTTGTCCTGGAGAGCTTGCAGAGCACTGGGGAAAGGCAGGCAGAGAATTCCCTGCTAGCACCTTCTGTGTGCCTGGGAAGCAGAAGTGTTCACATTGCTTCGCAGAATCGCTTTTGTGCAGAAAACAGTAACACTTGTTCAGAACGAAAGAAAGCACAGAGCCCCAGATTTTATGTTGTCCTGGAGAGCTTGCAGAGCACTGGGGAAAGGCAGGCAGAGAATTCCCTGCTAGCACCTTCTCTGTGCCTGGGAAGCACAAGTGTTCACATTGCTTCGCAGAATCGCTTTTGTGCAGAAAACAGTAACACTTGTTCAGAACGAAAGAAAGCACAGAGCCCCAGATTTTATGTTGTCCTGGAGAGCTTGCAGAGCACTGGGGAAAGGCAGGCAGAGAATTCCCTGCTAGCACCTTCTCTGTGCCTGTTCACATTGCTTCGCAGAATCGCTTTTGTGCAGAAAACAGTAACACTTGTTCAGAACGAAAGAAAGCACAGAGCCCCAGATTTTATGTTGTCCTGGAGAGCTTGCAGAGCACTGGGGAAAGGCAGGCAGAGAATTCCCTGCTAGCACCTTCTCTGTGCCTGGGAAGCAGAAGTGTTCACATTGCTTCGCAGAATCGCTTTTGTGCAGAAAACAGTAACACTTGTTCAGAACGAAAGAAAGCACAGAGCCCCAGATTTTATGTTGTCCTGGAGAGCTTGCAGAGCACTGGGGAAAGGCAGGCAGAGAATTCCCTGCTAGCACCTTCTGTGTGCCTGGGAAGCACAAGTGTTCACATTGCTTGGCAGAATCGCTTTTGTGCAGAAAACAGTAACACTTGTTCAGAACGAAAGAAAGCACAGAGCCCCAGATTTTATGTTGTCCTGGAGAGCTTGCAGAGCACTGGGGAAAGGCAGGCAGAGAATTCCCTGCTAGCACCTTCTCTGTGCCTGTTCACATTGCTTCTCAGAATCGCTTTTGTGCAGAAAACAGTAACACTTGTTCAGAACGAAAGAAAGCACAGAGCCCCAGATTTTATGTTGTCCTGGAGAGCTTGCAGAGCACTGGGGAAAGGCAGGCAGAGAATTCCCTGCTAGCACCTTCTCTGTGCCTGGGAAGCAGAAGTGTTCACATTGCTTCGCAGAATCGCTTTTGTGCAGAAAACAGTAACACTTGTTCAGAACGAAAGAAAGCACAGAGCCCCAGATTTTATGTTGTCCTGGAGAGCTTGCAGAGCACTGGGGAAAGGCAGGCAGAGAATTCCCTGCTAGCACCTTCTCTGTGCCTGGGAAGCAGAAGTGGTCACATTGCTTCGCAGAATCGCTTTTGTGCAGAAAACAGTAACACTTGTTCAGAACGAAAGAAAGCACAGAGCCCCAGATTTTATGTTGTCCTGGAGAGCTTGCAGAGCACTGGGGAAAGGCAGGCAGAGAATTCCCTGCTAGCACCTTCTGTGTGCCTGGGAAGCACAAGTGTTCACATTGCTTCGCAGAATCGCTTTTGTGCAGAAAACAGTAACACTTGTTCAGAATGAAAGAAAGCACAGAGCCCCAGATTTTATGTTGTCCTGGAGAGCTTGCAGAGCACTGGGGAAAGGCAGGCAGAGAATTCCCTGCTAGCACCTTCTCTGTGCCTGGGAAGCACAAGTGTTCACATTGCTTCGCAGAATCGCTTTTGTGCAGAAAACAGTAACACTTGTTCAGAATGAAAGAAAGCACAGAGCCCCAGATTTTATGTTGTCCTGGAGAGCTTGCAGAGCACTGGGGAAAGGCAGGCAGAGAATTCCCTGCTAGCACCTTCTCTGTGCCTGGGAAGCACAAGTGTTCACATTGCTTCGCAGAATCGCTTTTGTGCAGAAAACAGTAACACCTGTTCAGAACGAAAGAAAGCACAGAGCCCCAGATTTTATGTTGTCCTGGAGAGCTTGCAGAGCACTGGGGAAAGGCAGGCAGAGAATTCCCTGCTAGCACCTTCTGTGTGCCTGGGAAGCACAAGTGTTCACATTGCTTCGCAGAATCGCTTTTGTGCAGAAAACAGTAACACTTGTTCAGAACGAAAGAAAGCACAGAGCCCCAGATTTTATGTTGTCCTGGAGAGCTTGCAGAGCACTGGGGAAAGGCAGGCAGAGAATTCCCTGCTAGCACCTTCTGTGTGCCTGGGAAGCAGAAGTGTTCACATTGCTTCGCAGAATCGCTTTTGTGCAGAAAACAGTAACACTTGTTCAGAACGAAAGAAAGCACAGAGCCCCAGATTTTATGTTGTCCTGGAGAGCTTGCAGAGCACTGGGGAAAGGCAGGCAGAGAATTCCCTGCTAGCACCTTCTCTGTGCCTGGGAAGCACAAGTGTTCACATTGCTTCGCAGAATCGCTTTTGTGCAGAAAACATTAACACTTGTTCAGAACGAAAGAAAGCACAGAGCCCCAGATTTGCTGTTGTCCTGGAGAGCTTGCAGAGCACTGGGGAAAGGCAGGCAGAGAATTCCCTGCTAGCACCTTCTCTGTGCCTGGGAAGCACAAGTGTTCACATTGCTTCGCAGAATCGCTTTTGTGCAGAAAACAGTAACACTTGTTCAGAACGAAAGAAAGCACAGAGCCCCAGATTTTATGTTGTCCTGGAGAGCTTGCAGAGCACTGGGGAAAGGCAGGCAGAGAATTCCCTGCTAGCACCTTCTCTGTGCCTGTTCACATTGCTTCTCAGAATCGCTTTTGTGCAGAAAACAGTAACACTTGTTCAGAACGAAAGAAAGCACAGAGCCCCAGATTTTATGTTGTCCTGGAGAGCTTGCAGAGCACTGGGGAAAGGCAGGCAGAGAATTCCCTGCTAGCACCTTCTGTGTGCCTGGGAAGCACAAGTGTTCACATTGCTTCGCAGAATCGCTTTTGTGCAGAAAACAGTAACACTTGTTCAGAACGAAAGAAAGCACAGAGCCCCAGATTTTATGTTGTCCTGGAGAGCTTGCAGAGCACTGGGGAAAGGCAGGCAGAGAATTCCCTGCTAGCACCTTCTCTGTGCCTGGGAAGCACAAGTGTTCACATTGCTTCGCAGAATCGCTTTTGTGCAGAAAACAGTAACACTTGTTCAGAATGAAAGAAAGCACAGAGCCCCAGATTTTATGTTGTCCTGGAGAGCTTGCAGAGCACTGGGGAAAGGCAGGCAGAGAATTCCCTGCTAGCACCTTCTCTGTGCCTGGGAAGCACAAGTGTTCACATTGCTTCGCAGAATCGCTTTTGTGCAGAAAACTGTAACACTTGTTCAGAATGAAAGAAAGCACAGAGCCCCAGATTTTATGTTGTCCTGGAGAGCTTGCAGAGCACTGGGGAAAGGCAGGCAGAGAATTCCCTGCTAGCACCTTCTCTGTGCCTGGGAAGCACAAGTGTTCACATTGCTTCGCAGAATCGCTTTTGTGCAGAAAACAGTAACACCTGTTCAGAACGAAAGAAAGCACAGAGCCCCAGATTTTATGTTGTCCTGGAGAGCTTGCAGAGCACTGGGGAAAGGCAGGCAGAGAATTCCCTGCTAGCACCTTCTGTGTGCCTGGGAAGCAGAAGTGTTCACATTGCTTCGCAGAATCGCTTTTGTGCAGAAAACAGTAACACTTGTTCAGAACGAAAGAAAGCACAGAGCCCCAGATTTTATGTTGTCCTGGAGAGCTTGCAGAGCACTGGGGAAAGGCAGGCAGAGAATTCCCTGCTAGCACCTTCTGTGTGCCTGGGAAGCACAAGTGTTCACATTGCTTCGCAGAATCGCTTTTGTGCAGAAAACAGTAACACTTGTTCAGAACGAAAGAAAGCACAGAGCCCCAGATTTTATGTTGTCCTGGAGAGCTTGCAGAGCACTGGGGAAAGGCAGGCAGAGAATTCCCTGCTAGCACCTTCTCTGTGCCTGTTCACATTGCTTCTCAGAATCGCTTTTGTGCAGGAAACAGTAACACTTGTTCAGAACGAAAGAAAGCACAGAGCCCCAGATTTTATGTTGTCCTGGAGAGCTTGCAGAGCACTGGGGAAAGGCAGGCAGAGAATTCCCTGCTAGCACCTTCTCTGTGCCTGGGAAGCACAAGTGTTCACATTGCTTCGCAGAATCGGTTTTGTGCAGAAAACAGTAACACTTGTTCAGAACGAAAGAAAGCACAGAGCCCCAGATTTGCTGTTGTCCTGGAGAGCTTGCAGAGCACTGGGGAAAGGCAGGCAGAGAATTCCCTGCTAGCACCTTCTGTGTGCCTGGGAAGCAGAAGTGTTCACATTGCTTCGCAGAATCGCTTTTGTGCAGAAAACAGTAACACTTGTTCAGAACGAAAGAAAGCACAGAGCCCCAGATTTTATGTTGTCCTGGAGAGCTTGCAGAGCACTGGGGAAAGGCAGGCAGAGAATTCCCTGCTAGCACCTTCTCTGTGCCTGGGAAGCACAAGTGTTCACATTGCTTGGCAGAATCGCTTTTGTGCAGAAAACAGTAACACTTGTTCAGAACGAAAGAAAGCACAGAGCCCCAGATTTTATGTTGTCCTGGAGAGCTTGCAGAGCACTGGGGAAAGGCAGGCAGAGAATTCCCTGCTAGCACCTTCTCTGTGCCTGTTCACATTGCTTCGCAGAATCGCTTTTGTGCAGAAAACAGTAACACTTGTTCAGAACGAAAGAAAGCACAGAGCCCCAGATTTTATGTTGTCCTGGAGAGCTTGCAGAGCACTGGGGAAAGGCAGGCAGAGAATTCCCTGCTAGCACCTTCTCTGTGCCTGGGAAGCACAAGTGTTCACATTGCTTCGCAGAATCGCTTTTGTGCAGAAAACAGTAACACTTGTTCAGAACGAAAGAAAGCACAGAGCCCCAGATTTTATGTTGTCCTGGAGAGCTTGCAGAGCACTGGGGAAAGGCAGGCAGAGAATTCCCTGCTAGCACCTTCTGTGTGCCTGGGAAGCACAAGTGTTCACATTGCTTCGCAGAATCGCTTTTGTGCAGAAAACAGTAACACTTGTTCAGAACGAAAGAAAGCACAGAGCCCCAGATTTTATGTTGTCCTGGAGAGCTTGCAGAGCACTGGGGAAAGGCAGGCAGAGAATTCCCTGCTAGCACCTTCTCTGTGCCTGTTCACATTGCTTCTCAGAATCGCTTTTGTGCAGAAAACAGTAACACTTGTTCAGAACGAAAGAAAGCACAGAGCCCCAGATTTTATGTTGTCCTGGAGAGCTTGCAGAGCACTGGGGAAAGGCAGGCAGAGAATTCCCTGCTAGCACCTTCTCTGTGCCTGGGAAGCAGAAGTGTTCACATTGCTTCGCAGAATCGCTTTTGTGCAGAAAACAGTAACACTTGTTCAGAACGAAAGAAAGCACAGAGCCCCAGATTTTATGTTGTCCTGGAGAGCTTGCAGAGCACTGGGGAAAGGCAGGCAGAGAATTCCCTGCTAGCACCTTCTCTGTGCCTGGGAAGCAGAAGTGTTCACATTGCTTCGCAGAATCGCTTTTGTGCAGAAAACAGTAACACTTGTTCAGAACGAAAGAAAGCACAGAGCCCCAGATTTTATGTTGTCCTGGAGAGCTTGCAGAGCACTGGGGAAAGGCAGGCAGAGAATTCCCTGCTAGCACCTTCTCTGTGCCTGGGAAGCACAAGTGTTCACATTGCTTCGCAGAATCGCTTTTGTGCAGAAAACAGTAACACTTGTTCAGAATGAAAGAAAGCACAGAGCCCCAGATTTTATGTTGTCCTGGAGAGCTTGCAGAGCACTGGGGAAAGGCAGGCAGAGAATTCCCTGCTAGCACCTTCTCTGTGCCTGGGAAGCACAAGTGTTCACATTGCTTCGCAGAATCGCTTTTGTGCAGAAAACAGTAACACCTGTTCAGAACGAAAGAAAGCACAGAGCCCCAGATTTTATGTTGTCCTGGAGAGCTTGCAGAGCACTGGGGAAAGGCAGGCAGAGAATTCCCTGCTAGCACCTTCTGTGTGCCTGGGAAGCAGAAGTGTTCACATTGCTTCGCAGAATCGCTTTTGTGCAGAAAACAGTAACACTTGTTCAGAACGAAAGAAAGCACAGAGCCCCAGATTTTATGTTGTCCTGGAGAGCTTGCAGAGCACTGGGGAAAGGCAGGCAGAGAATTCCCTGCTAGCACCTTCTCTGTGCCTGGGAAGCACAAGTGTTCACATTGCTTCGCAGAATCGCTTTTGTCCAGAAAACATTAACACTTGTTCAGAACGAAAGAAAGCACAGAGCCCCAGATTTTATGTTGTCCTGGAGAGCTTGCAGAGCACTGGGGAAAGGCAGGCAGAGAATTCCCTGCTAGCACCTTCTCTGTGCCTGGGAAGCACAAGTGTTCACATTGCTTGGCAGAATCGCTTTTGTGCAGAAAACAGTAACACTTGTTCAGAACGAAAGAAAGCACAGAGCCCCAGATTTTATGTTGTCCTGGAGAGCTTGCAGAGCACTGGGGAAAGGCAGGCAGAGAATTCCCTGCTAGCACCTTCTCTGTGCCTGTTCACATTGCTTCGCAGAATCGCTTTTGTGCAGAAAACAGTAACACTTGTTCAGACGAAAGAAAGCACAGAGCCCCAGATTTTATGTTGTCCTGGAGAGCTTGCAGAGCACTGGGGAAAGGCAGGCAGAGAATTCCCTGCTAGCACCTTCTCTGTGCCTGGGAAGCACAAGTGTTCACATTGCTTCGCAGAATCGCTTTTGTGCAGAAAACAGTAACACTTGTTCAGAACGAAAGAAAGCACAGAGCCCCAGATTTGCTGTTGTCCTGGAGAGCTTGCAGAGCACTGGGGAAAGGCAGGCAGAGAATTCCCTGCTAGCACCTTCTCTGTGCCTGTTCACATTGCTTCTCAGAATCGCTTTTGTGCAGAAAACAGTAACACTTGTTCAGAACGAAAGAAAGCACAGAGCCCCAGATTTTATGTTGTCCTGGAGAGCTTGCAGAGCACTGGGGAAAGGCAGGCAGAGAATTCCCTGCTAGCACCTTCTCTGTGCCTGTTCACATTGCTTCTCAGAATCGCTTTTGTGCAGAAAACAGTAACACTTGTTCAGAACGAAAGAAAGCACAGAGCCCCAGATTTTATGTTGTCCTGGAGAGCTTGCAGAGCACTGGGGAAAGGCAGGCAGAGAATTCCCTGCTAGCACCTTCTCTGTGCCTGGGAAGCACAAGTGTTCACATTGCTTCGCAGAATCGCTTTTGTGCAGAAAACAGTAACACTTGTTCAGAACGAAAGAAAGCACAGAGCCCCAGATTTGCTGTTGTCCTGGAGAGCTTGCAGAGCACTGGGGAAAGGCAGGCAGAGAATTCCCTGCTAGCACCTTCTGTGTGCCTGGGAAGCAGAAGTGTTCACATTGCTTCGCAGAATCGCTTTTGTGCAGAAAACAGTAACACTTGTTCAGAACGAAAGAAAGCACAGAGCCCCAGATTTTATGTTGTCCTGGAGAGCTTGCAGAGCACTGGGGAAAGGCAGGCAGAGAATTCCCTGCTAGCACCTTCTCTGTGCCTGGGAAGCACAAGTGTTCACATTGCTTCGCAGAATCGCTTTTGTGCAGAAAACAGTAACACTTGTTCAGAACGAAAGAAAGCACAGAGCCCCAGATTTTATGTTGTCCTGGAGAGCTTGCAGAGCACTGGGGAAAGGCAGGCAGAGAATTCCCTGCTAGCACCTTCTCTGTGCCTGTTCACATTGCTTCACAGAATCGCTTTTGTGCAGAAAACAGTAACACTTGTTCAGAACGAAAGAAAGCACAGAGCCCCAGATTTTATGTTGTCCTGGAGAGCTTGCAGAGCACTGGGGAAAGGCAGGCAGAGAATTCCCTGCTAGCACCTTCTCTGTGCCTGGGAAGCACAAGTGTTCACATTGCTTCGCAGAATCGCTTTTGTGCAGAAAACAGTAACACTTGTTCAGAACGAAAGAAAGCACAGAGCCCCAGATTTTATGTTGTCCTGGAGAGCTTGCAGAGCACTGGGGAAAGGCAGGCAGAGAATTCCCTGCTAGCACCTTCTCTGTGCCTGGTTCACATTGCTTCTCAGAATCGCTTTTGTGCAGAAAACAGTAACACTTGTTCAGAACGAAAGAAAGCACAGAGCCCCAGATTTTATGTTGTCCTGGAGAGCTTGCAGAGCACTGGGGAAAGGCAGGCAGAGAATTCCCTGCTAGCACCTTCTCTGTGCCTGGGAAGCAGAAGTGTTCACATTGCTTCGCAGAATCGCTTTTGTGCAGAAAACAGTAACACTTGTTCAGAACGAAAGAAAGCACAGAGCCCCAGATTTTATGTTGTCCTGGAGAGCTTGCAGAGCACTGGGGAAAGGCAGGCAGAGAATTCCCTGCTAGCACCTTCTCTGTGCCTGGGAAGCAGAAGTGTTCACATTGCTTCGCAGAATCGCTTTTGTGCAGAAAACAGTAACACTTGTTCAGAACGAAAGAAAGCACAGAGCCCCAGATTTTATGTTGTCCTGGAGAGCTTGCAGAGCACTGGGGAAAGGCAGGCAGAGAATTCCCTGCTAGCACCTTCTGTGTGCCTGGGAAGCACAAGTGTTCACATTGCTTCGCAGAATCGCTTTTGTGCAGAAAACAGTAACACTTGTTCAGAATGAAAGAAAGCACAGAGCCCCAGATTTTATGTTGTCCTGGAGAGCTTGCAGAGCACTGGGGAAAGGCAGGCAGAGAATTCCCTGCTAGCACCTTCTCTGTGCCTGGGAAGCACAAGTGTTCACATTGCTTCGCAGAATCGCTTTTGTGCAGAAAACAGTAACACTTGTTCAGAATGAAAGAAAGCACAGAGCCCCAGATTTTATGTTGTCCTGGAGAGCTTGCAGAGCACTGGGGAAAGGCAGGCAGAGAATTCCCTGCTAGCACCTTCTCTGTGCCTGGGAAGCACAAGTGTTCACATTGCTTCGCAGAATCGCTTTTGTGCAGAAAACAGTAACACCTGTTCAGAACGAAAGAAAGCACAGAGCCCCAGATTTTATGTTGTCCTGGAGAGCTTGCAGAGCACTGGGGAAAGGCAGGCAGAGAATTCCCTGCTAGCACCTTCTGTGTGCCTGGGAAGCAGAAGTGTTCACATTGCTTCGCAGAATCGCTTTTGTGCAGAAAACAGTAACACTTGTTCAGAACGAAAGAAAGCACAGAGCCCCAGATTTTATGTTGTCCTGGAGAGCTTGCAGAGCACTGGGGAAAGGCAGGCAGAGAATTCCCTGCTAGCACCTTCTCTGTGCCTGGGAAGCAGAAGTGTTCACATTGCTTCGCAGAATCGCTTTTGTGCAGAAAACAGTAACACTTGTTCAGAACGAAAGAAAGCACAGAGCCCCAGATTTTATGTTGTCCTGGAGAGCTTGCAGAGCACTGGGGAAAGGCAGGCAGAGAATTCCCTGCTAGCACCTTCTCTGTGCCTGGGAAGCACAAGTGTTCACATTGCTTCGCAGAATCGCTTTTGTCCAGAAAACATTAACACTTGTTCAGAACGAAAGAAAGCACAGAGCCCCAGATTTTATGTTGTCCTGGAGAGCTTGCAGAGCACTGGGGAAAGGCAGGCAGAGAATTCCCTGCTAGCACCTTCTCTGTGCCTGGGAAGCACAAGTGTTCACATTGCTTGGCAGAATCGCTTTTGTGCAGAAAACAGTAACACTTGTTCAGAACGAAAGAAAGCACAGAGCCCCAGATTTTATGTTGTCCTGGAGAGCTTGCAGAGCACTGGGGAAAGGCAGGCAGAGAATTCCCTGCTAGCACCTTCTCTGTGCCTGTTCACATTGCTTCGCAGAATCGCTTTTGTGCAGAAAACAGTAACACTTGTTCAGACGAAAGAAAGCACAGAGCCCCAGATTTTATGTTGTCCTGGAGAGCTTGCAGAGCACTGGGGAAAGGCAGGCAGAGAATTCCCTGCTAGCACCTTCTCTGTGCCTGGGAAGCACAAGTGTTCACATTGCTTCGCAGAATCGCTTTTGTGCAGAAAACAGTAACACTTGTTCAGAACGAAAGAAAGCACAGAGCCCCAGATTTTATGTTGTCCTGGAGAGCTTGCAGAGCACTGGGGAAAGGCAGGCAGAGAATTCCCTGCTAGCACCTTCTGTGTGCCTGGGAAGCACAAGTGTTCACATTGCTTCGCAGAATCGCTTTTGTGCAGAAAACAGTAACACTTGTTCAGAACGAAAGAAAGCACAGAGCCCCAGATTTTATGTTGTCCTGGAGAGCTTGCAGAGCACTGGGGAAAGGCAGGCAGAGAATTCCCTGCTAGCACCTTCTCTGTGCCTGTTCACATTGCTTCTCAGAATCGCTTTTGTGCAGAAAACAGTAACACTTGTTCAGAACGAAAGAAAGCACAGAGCCCCAGATTTTATGTTGTCCTGGAGAGCTTGCAGAGCACTGGGGAAAGGCAGGCAGAGAATTCCCTGCTAGCACCTTCTCTGTGCCTGGGAAGCAGAAGTGTTCACATTGCTTCGCAGAATCGCTTTTGTGCAGAAAACAGTAACACTTGTTCAGAACGAAAGAAAGCACAGAGCCCCAGATTTTATGTTGTCCTGGAGAGCTTGCAGAGCACTGGGGAAAGGCAGGCAGAGAATTCCCTGCTAGCACCTTCTCTGTGCCTGGGAAGCAGAAGTGTTCACATTGCTTCGCAGAATCGCTTTTGTGCAGAAAACAGTAACACTTGTTCAGAACGAAAGAAAGCACAGAGCCCCAGATTTTATGTTGTCCTGGAGAGCTTGCAGAGCACTGGGGAAAGGCAGGCAGAGAATTCCCTGCTAGCACCTTCTCTGTGCCTGGGAAGCACAAGTGTTCACATTGCTTCGCAGAATCGCTTTTGTGCAGAAAACAGTAACACTTGTTCAGAATGAAAGAAAGCACAGAGCCCCAGATTTTATGTTGTCCTGGAGAGCTTGCAGAGCACTGGGGAAAGGCAGGCAGAGAATTCCCTGCTAGCACCTTCTCTGTGCCTGGGAAGCACAAGTGTTCACATTGCTTCGCAGAATCGCTTTTGTGCAGAAAACAGTAACACCTGTTCAGAACGAAAGAAAGCACAGAGCCCCAGATTTTATGTTGTCCTGGAGAGCTTGCAGAGCACTGGGGAAAGGCAGGCAGAGAATTCCCTGCTAGCACCTTCTGTGTGCCTGGGAAGCAGAAGTGTTCACATTGCTTCGCAGAATCGCTTTTGTGCAGAAAACAGTAACACTTGTTCAGAACGAAAGAAAGCACAGAGCCCCAGATTTTATGTTGTCCTGGAGAGCTTGCAGAGCACTGGGGAAAGGCAGGCAGAGAATTCCCTGCTAGCACCTTCTGTGTGCCTGGGAAGCAGAAGTGTTCACATTGCTTCGCAGAATCGCTTTTGTCCAGAAAACATTAACACTTGTTCAGAACGAAAGAAAGCACAGAGCCCCAGATTTTATGTTGTCCTGGAGAGCTTGCAGAGCACTGGGGAAAGGCAGGCAGAGAATTCCCTGCTAGCACCTTCTCTGTGCCTGGGAAGCACAAGTGTTCACATTGCTTGGCAGAATCGCTTTTGTGCAGAAAACAGTAACACTTGTTCAGAACGAAAGAAAGCACAGAGCCCCAGATTTTATGTTGTCCTGGAGAGCTTGCAGAGCACTGGGGAAAGGCAGGCAGAGAATTCCCTGCTAGCACCTTCTCTGTGCCTGTTCACATTGCTTCGCAGAATCGCTTTTGTGCAGAAAACAGTAACACTTGTTCAGACGAAAGAAAGCACAGAGCCCCAGATTTTATGTTGTCCTGGAGAGCTTGCAGAGCACTGGGAAAGGCAGGCAGAGAATTCCCTGCTAGCACCTTCTCTGTGCCTGGGAAGCACAAGTGTTCACATTGCTTCGCAGAATCGCTTTTGTGCAGAAAACAGTAACACTTGTTCAGAACGAAAGAAAGCACAGAGCCCCAGATTTTATGTTGTCCTGGAGAGCTTGCAGAGCACTGGGGAAGGCAGGCAGAGAATTCCCTGCTAGCACCTTCTCTGTGCCTGTTCACATTGCTTCGCAGAATCGCTTTTGTGCAGAAAACAGTAACACTTGTTCAGAACGAAAGAAAGCACAGAGCCCCAGATTTTATGTTGTCCTGGAGAGCTTGCAGAGCACTGGGGAAAGGCAGGCAGAGAATTCCCTGCTAGCACCTTCTCTGTGCCTGTTCACATTGCTTCTCAGAATCGCTTTTGTGCAGAAAACAGTAACACTTGTTCAGAACGAAAGAAAGCACAGAGCCCCAGATTTTATGTTGTCCTGGAGAGCTTGCAGAGCACTGGGGAAAGGCAGGCAGAGAATTCCCTGCTAGCACCTTCTCTGTGCCTGGGAAGCACAAGTGTTCACATTGCTTCGCAGAATCGCTTTTGTGCAGAAAACAGTAACACTTGTTCAGAACGAAAGAAAGCACAGAGCCCCAGATTTGCTGTTGTCCTGGAGAGCTTGCAGAGCACTGGGGAAAGGCAGGCAGAGAATTCCCTGCTAGCACCTTCTGTGTGCCTGGGAAGCAGAAGTGTTCACATTGCTTCGCAGAATCGCTTTTGTGCAGAAAACAGTAACACTTGTTCAGAACGAAAGAAAGCACAGAGCCCCAGATTTTATGTTGTCCTGGAGAGCTTGCAGAGCACTGGGGAAAGGCAGGCAGAGAATTCCCTGCTAGCACCTTCTCTGTGCCTGTTCACATTGCTTCTCAGAATCGCTTTTGTGCAGGAAACAGTAACACTTGTTCAGAACGAAAGAAAGCACAGAGCCCCAGATTTTATGTTGTCCTGGAGAGCTTGCAGAGCACTGGGAAAGGCAGGCAGAGAATTCCCTGCTAGCACCTTCTCTGTGCCTGGGAAGCACAAGTGTTCACATTGCTTCGCAGAATCGCTTTTGTGCAGAAACAGTAACACTTGTTCAGAACGAAAGAAAGCACAGAGCCCCAGATTTGCTGTTGTCCTGGAGAGCTTGCAGAGCACTGGGGAAAGGCAGGCAGAGAATTCCCTGCTAGCACCTTCTGTGTGCCTGGGAAGCAGAAGTGTTCACATTGCTTCGCAGAATCGCTTTTGTGCAGAAAACAGTAACACTTGTTCAGAACGAAAGAAAGCACAGAGCCCCAGATTTTATGTTGTCCTGGAGAGCTTGCAGAGCACTGGGGAAAGGCAGGCAGAGAATTCCCTGCTAGCACCTTCTCTGTGCCTGGGAAGCAGAAGTGTTCACATTGCTTCGCAGAATCGCTTTTGTGCAGAAAACAGTAACACTTGTTCAGAACGAAAGAAAGCACAGAGCCCCAGATTTTATGTTGTCCTGGAGAGCTTGCTTGCAGAGCACTGGGGAAAGGCAGGCAGAGAATTCCCTGCTAGCACCTTCTCTGTGCCTGTTCACATTGCTTCGCAGAATCGCTTTTGTGCAGAAAACAGTAACACTTGTTCAGAACGAAAGAAAGCACAGAGCCCCAGATTTTATGTTGTCCTGGAGAGCTTGCAGAGCACTGGGGAAAGGCAGGCAGAGAATTCCCTGCTAGCACCTTCTCTGTGCCTGGGAAGCACAAGTGTTCACATTGCTTCGCAGAATCGCTTTTGTGCAGAAAACAGTAACACTTGTTCAGAACGAAAGAAAGCACAGAGCCCCAGATTTTATGTTGTCCTGGAGAGCTTGCAGAGCACTGGGGAAAGGCAGGCAGAGAATTCCCTGCTAGCACCTTCTCTGTGCCTGTTCACATTGCTTCTCAGAATCGCTTTTGTGCAGAAAACAGTAACACTTGTTCAGAACGAAAGAAAGCACAGAGCCCCAGATTTTATGTTGTCCTGGAGAGCTTGCAGAGCACTGGGGAAAGGCAGGCAGAGAATTCCCTGCTAGCACCTTCTCTGTGCCTGGGAAGCAGAAGTGTTCACATTGCTTCGCAGAATCGCTTTTGTGCAGAAAACAGTAACACTTGTTCAGAATGAAAGAAAGCACAGAGCCCCAGATTTTATGTTGTCCTGGAGAGCTTGCAGAGCACTGGGGAAAGGCAGGCAGAGAATTCCCTGCTAGCACCTTCTCTGTGCCTGGGAAGCACAAGTGTTCACATTGCTTCGCAGAATCGCTTTTGTGCAGAAAACAGTAACACTTGTTCAGAATGAAAGAAAGCACAGAGCCCCAGATTTTATGTTGTCCTGGAGAGCTTGCAGAGCACTGGGGAAAGGCAGGCAGAGAATTCCCTGCTAGCACCTTCTCTGTGCCTGGGAAGCACAAGTGTTCACATTGCTTCGCAGAATCGCTTTTGTGCAGAAAACAGTAACACTTGTTCAGAATGAAAGAAAGCACAGAGCCCCAGATTTTATGTTGTCCTGGAGAGCTTGCAGAGCACTGGGGAAAGGCAGGCAGAGAATTCCCTGCTAGCACCTTCTCTGTGCCTGGGAAGCACAAGTGTTCACATTGCTTCGCAGAATCGCTTTTGTGCAGAAAACAGTAACACCTGTTCAGAACGAAAGAAAGCACAGAGCCCCAGATTTTATGTTGTCCTGGAGAGCTTGCAGAGCACTGGGGAAAGGCAGGCAGAGAATTCCCTGCTAGCACCTTCTGTGTGCCTGGGAAGCAGAAGTGTTCACATTGCTTCGCAGAATCGCTTTTGTGCAGAAAACAGTAACACTTGTTCAGAACGAAAGAAAGCACAGAGCCCCAGATTTTATGTTGTCCTGGAGAGCTTGCAGAGCACTGGGGAAAGGCAGGCAGAGAATTCCCTGCTAGCACCTTCTCTGTGCCTGGGAAGCAGAAGTGTTCACATTGCTTCGCAGAATCGCTTTTGTGCAGAAAACAGTAACACTTGTTCAGAACGAAAGAAAGCACAGAGCCCCAGATTTTATGTTGTCCTGGAGAGCTTGCAGAGCACTGGGGAAAGGCAGGCAGAGAATTCCCTGCTAGCACCTTCTCTGTGCCTGGGAAGCACAAGTGTTCACATTGCTTCGCAGAATCGCTTTTGTCCAGAAAACATTAACACTTGTTCAGAACGAAAGAAAGCACAGAGCCCCAGATTTTATGTTGTCCTGGAGAGCTTGCAGAGCACTGGGGAAAGGCAGGCAGAGAATTCCCTGCTAGCACCTTCTCTGTGCCTGGGAAGCACAAGTGTTCACATTGCTTGGCAGAATCGCTTTTGTGCAGAAAACAGTAACACTTGTTCAGAACGAAAGAAAGCACAGAGCCCCAGATTTTATGTTGTCCTGGAGAGCTTGCAGAGCACTGGGGAAAGGCAGGCAGAGAATTCCCTGCTAGCACCTTCTCTGTGCCTGTTCACATTGCTTCGCAGAATCGCTTTTGTGCAGAAAACAGTAACACTTGTTCAGACGAAAGAAAGCACAGAGCCCCAGATTTTATGTTGTCCTGGAGAGCTTGCAGAGCACTGGGGAAAGGCAGGCAGAGAATTCCCTGCTAGCACCTTCTCTGTGCCTGGGAAGCACAAGTGTTCACATTGCTTCGCAGAATCGCTTTTGTGCAGAAAACAGTAACACTTGTTCAGAACGAAAGAAAGCACAGAGCCCCAGATTTTATGTTGTCCTGGAGAGCTTGCAGAGCACTGGGGAAAGGCAGGCAGAGAATTCCCTGCTAGCACCTTCTCTGTGCCTGGGAAGCACAAGTGTTCACATTGCTTCGCAGAATCGCTTTTGTGCAGAAAACAGTAACACTTGTTCAGAACGAAAGAAAGCACAGAGCCCCAGATTTTATGTTGTCCTGGAGAGCTTGCAGAGCACTGGGGAAAGGCAGGCAGAGAATTCCCTGCTAGCACCTTCTCTGTGCCTGTTCACATTGCTTCTCAGAATCGCTTTTGTGCAGAAAACAGTAACACTTGTTCAGAACGAAAGAAAGCACAGAGCCCCAGATTTTATGTTGTCCTGGAGAGCTTGCAGAGCACTGGGGAAAGGCAGGCAGAGAATTCCCTGCTAGCACCTTCTCTGTGCCTGGGAAGCACAAGTGTTCACATTGCTTCGCAGAATCGCTTTTGTGCAGAAAACAGTAACACTTGTTCAGAACGAAAGAAAGCACAGAGCCCCAGATTTGCTGTTGTCCTGGAGAGCTTGCAGAGCACTGGGGAAAGGCAGGCAGAGAATTCCCTGCTAGCACCTTCTGTGTGCCTGGGAAGCACAAGTGTTCACATTGCTTCGCAGAATCGCTTTTGTGCAGAAAACAGTAACACTTGTTCAGAACGAAAGAAAGCACAGAGCCCCAGATTTTATGTTGTCCTGGAGAGCTTGAAGAGCACTGGGGAAAGGCAGGCAGAGAATTCCCTGCTAGCACCTTCTCTGTGCCTGGGAAGCACAAGTGTTCACATTGCTTCGCAGAATCGCTTTTGTGCAGAAAACAGTAACACTTGTTCAGAATGAAAGAAAGCACAGAGCCCCAGATTTTATGTTGTCCTGGAGAGCTTGCAGAGCACTGGGGAAAGGCAGGCAGAGAATTCCCTGCTAGCACCTTCTCTGTGCCTGGGAAGCACAAGTGTTCACATTGCTTCGCAGAATCGCTTTTGTGCAGAAAACAGTAACACTTGTTCAGAATGAAAGAAAGCACAGAGCCCCAGATTTTATGTTGTCCTGGAGAGCTTGCAGAGCACTGGGGAAAGGCAGGCAGAGAATTCCCTGCTAGCACCTTCTCTGTGCCTGGGAAGCAGAAG
The DNA here is from genome assembly GCF_047716275.1 of Strix uralensis. Lineage (NCBI taxonomy): Eukaryota > Metazoa > Chordata > Aves > Strigiformes > Strigidae > Strix > Strix uralensis. The sequence continues at coordinate 72,337 of NW_027436924.1, forward strand.
TGTTCACATTGCTTCGCAGAATCGCTTTTGTGCAGAAAACAGTAACACTTGTTCAGAACGAAAGAAAGCACAGAGCCCCAGATTTTATGTTGTCCTGGAGAGCTTGCAGAGCACTGGGGAAAGGCAGGCAGAGAATTCCCTGCTAGCACCTTCTGTGTGCCTGGGAAGCACAAGTGTTCACATTGCTTCGCAGAATCGCTTTTGTGCAGAAAACAGTAACACTTGTTCAGAACGAAAGAAAGCACAGAGCCCCAGATTTTATGTTGTCCTGGAGAGCTTGCAGAGCACTGGGGAAAGGCAGGCAGAGAATTCCCTGCTAGCACCTTCTCTGTGCCTGTTCACATTGCTTCTCAGAATCGCTTTTGTGCAGAAAACAGTAACACTTGTTCAGAACGAAAGAAAACACAGAGCCCCAGATTTTATGTTGTCCTGGAGAGCTTGCAGAGCACTGGGGAAAGGCAGGCAGAGAATTCCCTGCTAGCACCTTCTCTGTGCCTGGGAAGCACAAGTGTTCACATTGCTTCGCAGAATCGCTTTTGTGCAGAAAACAGTAACACTTGTTCAGAACGAAAGAAAGCACAGAGCCCCAGATTTTATGTTGTCCTGGAGAGCTTGCAGAGCACTGGGGAAAGGCAGGCAGAGAATTCCCTGCTAGCACCTTCTGTGTGCCTGGGAAGCACAAGTGTTCACATTGCTTCGCAGAATCGCTTTTGTGCAGAAAACAGTAACACTTGTTCAGAACGAAAGAAAGCACAGAGCCCCAGATTTTATGTTGTCCTGGAGAGCTTGCAGAGCACTGGGGAAAGGCAGGCAGAGAATTCCCTGCTAGCACCTTCTCTGTGCCTGTTCACATTGCTTCTCAGAATCGCTTTTGTGCAGAAAACAGTAACACTTGTTCAGAACGAAAGAAAGCACAGAGCCCCAGATTTTATGTTGTCCTGGAGAGCTTGCAGAGCACTGGGGAAAGGCAGGCAGAGAATTCCCTGCTAGCACCTTCTCTGTGCCTGGGAAGCAGAAGTGTTCACATTGCTTCGCAGAATCGCTTTTGTGCAGAAAACAGTAACACTTGTTCAGAACGAAAGAAAGCACAGAGCCCCAGATTTTATGTTGTCCTGGAGAGCTTGCAGAGCACTGGGGAAAGGCAGGCAGAGAATTCCCTGCTAGCACCTTCTCTGTGCCTGGGAAGCACAAGTGTTCACATTGCTTCGCAGAATCGCTTTTGTGCAGAAAACAGTAACACTTGTTCAGAATGAAAGAAAGCACAGAGCCCCAGATTTTATGTTGTCCTGGAGAGCTTGCAGAGCACTGGGGAAAGGCAGGCAGAGAATTCCCTGCTAGCACCTTCTCTGTGCCTGGGAAGCACAAGTGTTCACATTGCTTCGCAGAATCGCTTTTGTGCAGAAAACAGTAACACTTGTTCAGAATGAAAGAAAGCACAGAGCCCCAGATTTTATGTTGTCCTGGAGAGCTTGCAGAGCACTGGGGAAAGGCAGGCAGAGAATTCCCTGCTAGCACCTTCTCTGTGCCTGGGAAGCAGAAGTGTTCACATTGCTTCGCAGAATCGCTTTTGTGCAGAAAACAGTAACACTTGTTCAGAACGAAAGAAAGCACAGAGCCCCAGATTTTATGTTGTCCTGGAGAGCTTGCAGAGCACTGGGGAAAGGCAGGCAGAGAATTCCCTGCTAGCACCTTCTCTGTGCCTGGGAAGCACAAGTGTTCACATTGCTTCGCAGAATCGCTTTTGTGCAGAAAACAGTAACACTTGTTCAGAATGAAAGAAAGCACAGAGCCCCAGATTTTATGTTGTCCTGGAGAGCTTGCAGAGCACTGGGGAAAGGCAGGCAGAGAATTCCCTGCTAGCACCTTCTCTGTGCCTGTTCACATTGCTTCTCAGAATCGCTTTTGTGCAGAAAACAGTAACACTTGTTCAGAACGAAAGAAAACACAGAGCCCCAGATTTTATGTTGTCCTGGAGAGCTTGCAGAGCACTGGGGAAAGGCAGGCAGAGAATTCCCTGCTAGCACCTTCTCTGTGCCTGGGAAGCACAAGTGTTCACATTGCTTCGCAGAATCGCTTTTGTGCAGAAAACAGTAACACTTGTTCAGAACGAAAGAAAGCACAGAGCCCCAGATTTTATGTTGTCCTGGAGAGCTTGCAGAGCACTGGGGAAAGGCAGGCAGAGAATTCCCTGCTAGCACCTTCTGTGTGCCTGGGAAGCACAAGTGTTCACATTGCTTCGCAGAATCGCTTTTGTGCAGAAAACAGTAACACTTGTTCAGAACGAAAGAAAGCACAGAGCCCCAGATTTTATGTTGTCCTGGAGAGCTTGCAGAGCACTGGGGAAAGGCAGGCAGAGAATTCCCTGCTAGCACCTTCTCTGTGCCTGTTCACATTGCTTCTCAGAATCGCTTTTGTGCAGAAAACAGTAACACTTGTTCAGAACGAAAGAAAGCACAGAGCCCCAGATTTTATGTTGTCCTGGAGAGCTTGCAGAGCACTGGGGAAAGGCAGGCAGAGAATTCCCTGCTAGCACCTTCTCTGTGCCTGGGAAGCAGAAGTGTTCACATTGCTTCGCAGAATCGCTTTTGTGCAGAAAACAGTAACACTTGTTCAGAACGAAAGAAAGCACAGAGCCCCAGATTTTATGTTGTCCTGGAGAGCTTGCAGAGCACTGGGGAAAGGCAGGCAGAGAATTCCCTGCTAGCACCTTCTCTGTGCCTGGGAAGCAGAAGTGTTCACATTGCTTCGCAGAATCGCTTTTGTGCAGAAAACAGTAACACTTGTTCAGAACGAAAGAAAGCACAGAGCCCCAGATTTTATGTTGTCCTGGAGAGCTTGCAGAGCACTGGGGAAAGGCAGGCAGAGAATTCCCTGCTAGCACCTTCTGTGTGCCTGGGAAGCACAAGTGTTCACATTGCTTCGCAGAATCGCTTTTGTGCAGAAAACAGTAACACTTGTTCAGAATGAAAGAAAGCACAGAGCCCCAGATTTTATGTTGTCCTGGAGAGCTTGCAGAGCACTGGGGAAAGGCAGGCAGAGAATTCCCTGCTAGCACCTTCTGTGTGCCTGGGAAGCACAAGTGTTCACATTGCTTCGCAGAATCGCTTTTGTGCAGAAAACAGTAACACCTGTTCAGAACGAAAGAAAGCACAGAGCCCCAGATTTTATGTTGTCCTGGAGAGCTTGCAGAGCACTGGGGAAAGGCAGGCAGAGAATTCCCTGCTAGCACCTTCTGTGTGCCTGGGAAGCAGAAGTGTTCACATTGCTTCGCAGAATCGCTTTTGTGCAGAAAACAGTAACACTTGTTCAGAACGAAAGAAAGCACAGAGCCCCAGATTTTATGTTGTCCTGGAGAGCTTGCAGAGCACTGGGGAAAGGCAGGCAGAGAATTCCCTGCTAGCACCTTCTGTGTGCCTGGGAAGCAGAAGTGTTCACATTGCTTCGCAGAATCGCTTTTGTGCAGAAAACAGTAACACTTGTTCAGAACGAAAGAAAGCACAGAGCCCCAGATTTTATGTTGTCCTGGAGAGCTTGCAGAGCACTGGGGAAAGGCAGGCAGAGAATTCCCTGCTAGCACCTTCTCTGTGCCTGGGAAGCACAAGTGTTCACATTGCTTCGCAGAATCGCTTTTGTGCAGAAAACATTAACACTTGTTCAGAACGAAAGAAAGCACAGAGCCCCAGATTTTATGTTGTCCTGGAGAGCTTGCAGAGCACTGGGGAAAGGCAGGCAGAGAATTCCCTGCTAGCACCTTCTCTGTGCCTGGGAAGCACAAGTGTTCACATTGCTTGGCAGAATCGCTTTTGTGCAGAAAACAGTAACACTTGTTCAGAACGAAAGAAAGCACAGAGCCCCAGATTTTATGTTGTCCTGGAGAGCTTGCAGAGCACTGGGGAAAGGCAGGCAGAGAATTCCCTGCTAGCACCTTCTCTGTGCCTGTTCACATTGCTTCGCAGAATCGCTTTTGTGCAGAAAACAGTAACACTTGTTCAGACGAAAGAAAGCACAGAGCCCCAGATTTTATGTTGTCCTGGAGAGCTTGCAGAGCACTGGGGAAAGGCAGGCAGAGAATTCCCTGCTAGCACCTTCTCTGTGCCTGGGAAGCACAAGTGTTCACATTGCTTCGCAGAATCGCTTTTGTGCAGAAAACAGTAACACTTGTTCAGAACGAAAGAAAGCACAGAGCCCCAGATTTTATGTTGTCCTGGAGAGCTTGCAGAGCACTGGGGAAAGGCAGGCAGAGAATTCCCTGCTAGCACCTTCTCTGTGCCTGGGAAGCACAAGTGTTCACATTGCTTCGCAGAATCGCTTTTGTGCAGAAAACAGTAACACTTGTTCAGAACGAAAGAAAGCACAGAGCCCCAGATTTTATGTTGTCCTGGAGAGCTTGCAGAGCACTGGGGAAAGGCAGGCAGAGAATTCCCTGCTAGCACCTTCTCTGTGCCTGTTCACATTGCTTCTCAGAATCGCTTTTGTGCAGAAAACAGTAACACTTGTTCAGAACGAAAGAAAGCACAGAGCCCCAGATTTTATGTTGTCCTGGAGAGCTTGCAGAGCACTGGGGAAAGGCAGGCAGAGAATTCCCTGCTAGCACCTTCTCTGTGCCTGGGAAGCACAAGTGTTCACATTGCTTCGCAGAATCGCTTTTGTGCAGAAAACAGTAACACTTGTTCAGAACGAAAGAAAGCACAGAGCCCCAGATTTTATGTTGTCCTGGAGAGCTTGCAGAGCACTGGGGAAAGGCAGGCAGAGAATTCCCTGCTAGCACCTTCTCTGTGCCTGGGAAGCACAAGTGTTCACATTGCTTCGCAGAATCGCTTTTGTGCAGAAAACAGTAACACTTGTTCAGAATGAAAGAAAGCACAGAGCCCCAGATTTTATGTTGTCCTGGAGAGCTTGCAGAGCACTGGGGAAAGGCAGGCAGAGAATTCCCTGCTAGCACCTTCTGTGTGCCTGGGAAGCACAAGTGTTCACATTGCTTCGCAGAATCGCTTTTGTGCAGAAAACAGTAACACTTGTTCAGAATGAAAGAAAGCACAGAGCCCCAGATTTTATGTTGTCCTGGAGAGCTTGCAGAGCACTGGGGAAAGGCAGGCAGAGAATTCCCTGCTAGCACCTTCTCTGTGCCTGGGAAGCACAAGTGTTCACATTGCTTCGCAGAATCGCTTTTGTGCAGAAAACAGTAACACCTGTTCAGAACGAAAGAAAGCACAGAGCCCCAGATTTTATGTTGTCCTGGAGAGCTTGCAGAGCACTGGGGAAAGGCAGGCAGAGAATTCCCTGCTAGCACCTTCTGTGTGCCTGGGAAGCAGAAGTGTTCACATTGCTTCGCAGAATCGCTTTTGTGCAGAAAACAGTAACACTTGTTCAGAACGAAAGAAAGCACAGAGCCCCAGATTTTATGTTGTCCTGGAGAGCTTGCAGAGCACTGGGGAAAGGCAGGCAGAGAATTCCCTGCTAGCACCTTCTCTGTGCCTGGGAAGCACAAGTGTTCACATTGCTTCGCAGAATCGCTTTTGTGCAGAAAACAGTAACACTTGTTCAGAATGAAAGAAAGCACAGAGCCCCAGATTTTATGTTGTCCTGGAGAGCTTGCAGAGCACTGGGGAAAGGCAGGCAGAGAATTCCCTGCTAGCACCTTCTGTGTGCCTGGGAAGCACAAGTGTTCACATTGCTTCGCAGAATCGCTTTTGTGCAGAAAACAGTAACACTTGTTCAGAACGAAAGAAAGCACAGAGCCCCAGATTTTATGTTGTCCTGGAGAGCTTGCAGAGCACTGGGGAAAGGCAGGCAGAGAATTCCCTGCTAGCACCTTCTCTGTGCCTGGGAAGCACAAGTGTTCACATTGCTTCGCAGAATCGCTTTTGTGCAGAAAACAGTAACACTTGTTCAGAATGAAAGAAAGCACAGAGCCCCAGATTTTATGTTGTCCTGGAGAGCTTGCAGAGCACTGGGGAAAGGCAGGCAGAGAATTCCCTGCTAGCACCTTCTCTGTGCCTGGGAAGCACAAGTGTTCACATTGCTTCGCAGAATCGCTTTTGTGCAGAAAACAGTAACACTTGTTCAGAATGAAAGAAAGCACAGAGCCCCAGATTTTATGTTGTCCTGGAGAGCTTGCAGAGCACTGGGGAAAGGCAGGCAGAGAATTCCCTGCTAGCACCTTCTGTGTGCCTGGGAAGCAGAAGTGTTCACATTGCTTCGCAGAATCGCTTTTGTGCAGAAAACAGTAACACTTGTTCAGAACGAAAGAAAGCACAGAGCCCCAGATTTTATGTTGTCCTGGAGAGCTTGCAGAGCACTGGGGAAAGGCAGGCAGAGAATTCCCTGCTAGCACCTTCTCTGTGCCTGGGAAGCACAAGTGTTCACATTGCTTCGCAGAATCGCTTTTGTGCAGAAAACAGTAACACTTGTTCAGAACGAAAGAAAGCACAGAGCCCCAGATTTTATGTTGTCCTGGAGAGCTTGCAGAGCACTGGGGAAAGGCAGGCAGAGAATTCCCTGCTAGCACCTTCTCTGTGCCTGGGAAGCACAAGTGTTCACATTGCTTCGCAGAATCGCTTTTGTGCAGAAAACATTAACACTTGTTCAGAACGAAAGAAAGCACAGAGCCCCAGATTTTATGTTGTCCTGGAGAGCTTGCAGAGCACTGGGGAAAGGCAGGCAGAGAATTCCCTGCTAGCACCTTCTCTGTGCCTGGGAAGCACAAGTGTTCACATTGCTTCGCAGAATCGCTTTTGTGCAGAAAACAGTAACACTTGCTCAGAACGAAAGAAAGCACAGAGCCCCAGATTTTATGTTGTCCTGGAGAGCTTGCAGAGCACTGGGGAAAGGCAGGCAGAGAATTCCCTGCTAGCACCTTCTCTGTGCCTGTTCACATTGCTTCGCAGAATCGCTTTTGTGCAGAAAACAGTAACACTTGTTCAGACGAAAGAAAGCACAGAGCCCCAGATTTTATGTTGTCCTGGAGAGCTTGCAGAGCACTGGGGAAAGGCAGGCAGAGAATTCCCTGCTAGCACCTTCTCTGTGCCTGGGAAGCACAAGTGTTCACATTGCTTCGCAGAATCGCTTTTGTGCAGAAAACAGTAACACTTGTTCAGAACGAAAGAAAGCACAGAGCCCCAGATTTTATGTTGTCCTGGAGAGCTTGCAGAGCACTGGGGAAAGGCAGGCAGAGAATTCCCTGCTAGCACCTTCTCTGTGCCTGGGAAGCACAAGTGTTCACATTGCTTCGCAGAATCGGCTTTTGTGCAGAAAACAGTAACACTTGTTCAGAACGAAAGAAAGCACAGAGCCCCAGATTTTATGTTGTCCTGGAGAGCTTGCAGAGCACTGGGGAAAGGCAGGCAGAGAATTCCCTGCTAGCACCTTCTCTGTGCCTGGGAAGCAGAAGTGTTCACATTGCTTCGCAGAATCGCTTTTGTGCAGAAAACAGTAACACTTGTTCAGAACGAAAGAAAGCACAGAGCCCCAGATTTTATGTTGTCCTGGAGAGCTTGCAGAGCACTGGGGAAAGGCAGGCAGAGAATTCCCTGCTAGCACCTTCTCTGTGCCTGGGAAGCACAAGTGTTCACATTGCTTCGCAGAATCGCTTTTGTGCAGAAAACAGTAACACTTGTTCAGAACGAAAGAAAGCACAGAGCCCCAGATTTTATGTTGTCCTGGAGAGCTTGCAGAGCACTGGGGAAAGGCAGGCAGAGAATTCCCTGCTAGCACCTTCTCTGTGCCTGGGAAGCAGCAAGTGTTCACATTGCTTCGCAGAATCGCTTTTGTGCAGAAAACAGTAACACTTGTTCAGAACGAAAGAAAGCACAGAGCCCCAGATTTTATGTTGTCCTGGAGAGCTTGCAGAGCACTGGGGAAAGGCAGGCAGAGAATTCCCTGCTAGCACCTTCTGTGTGCCTGGGAAGCACAAGTGTTCACATTGCTTCGCAGAATCGCTTTTGTGCAGAAAACAGTAACACTTGTTCAGAACGAAAGAAAGCACAGAGCCCCAGATTTTATGTTGTCCTGGAGAGCTTGCAGAGCACTGGGGAAAGGCAGGCAGAGAATTCCCTGCTAGCACCTTCTCTGTGCCTGGGAAGCACAAGTGTTCACATTGCTTCGCAGAATCGCTTTTGTGCAGAAAACAGTAACACTTGTTCAGAATGAAAGAAAGCACAGAGCCCCAGATTTTATGTTGTCCTGGAGAGCTTGCAGAGCACTGGGGAAAGG